>NW_028249099.1:0-43933 GCF_964263255.1 Lissotriton vulgaris | reverse complement strand
GGTGAGGGTATGGGTATGGGTATGGGTATGGGTGAGGGTATGGGTGAGGGTATTGGTGAGGGTATGGGTGAGGGTATGGGTGAGGGTATGGGTATGGGTATGGGTGAGGGTATGGGTATGGGTAAGAGTATGGGTGAGGGTATGGGTGAGGGTATGGGTGAGGGTATGGGTATGGGTATGGGTGAGGGTATTCGTGAGGATATGGGTATGGGTAAGGGTATGGGTGAGGGTATGGGTGAGGGTATGGGTATGGGTGAATGTGAGGGTATTGGTATGGGTGAGGGTATGGGTGAGGGTATGGGTATGGGTGTGGGTATGGGTGAGGGTATGGGTATGGGTATGGGTCAGGGTATGGGTATGGGTATGGGTGAGGGTATGGGTATGGGTTTGGGTATGGGTATGGGTGAGGGGATGGGTATGGGTGAGGGTATGGGTATGGGTATGGGTGAGGGTATGGGTATGGGTATGTGTGAGGGTATGGGTGAGGGTATGGGTATTGGTATGGGTGAGGGTATGGGTGAGGGTATGGGTATGGGTGAGGGTATGGGTATGGGTGAGGGTATGGGTATGGGCAAGGGTATGGGTGTGGGTGAGGGTATGGGTATGGGTGAGGGTATGGGTTTGGGTATGGGTGAGGGTATGGGTGAGGGTATTGGTATGGGTGAGGGTATGGGTATGGGTATGGGTATAGGTATGGGTGAGGGTATGGGTGAGGGTATGGGTATGGCTGAGGGTGTGGGTGAGGGTATGGGTATGGGTGAGGGTATGGGTGAGGGTATGGGTATGGGTGAGGGTATGGGTATGGGTGAGGGTATGGGTATGGGTATGGTTATAGGTGAGGGTATGGGTATGGGGGAGGGTATGGGTATGGGTGAGGGTATGGGTGAGGGTATGGGTGAGGGTATGGATATGGGTTAGGGTATGGGTGAGGGTATGGGTGAGGGTATGGGTATGGGTGAGGGTATGGGCGAGGGTATGTGTATGGGTATGGGTGAGGGTATGGGTGAGGGTATGGGTATGGGTATGGGTGAGGGTATGGGTATGGGTGAGGGTATGGGTATGGGTGAGGGTATGGGTTTGGGTGAGGGTATGGGTATGGGTATGGGTGAGGGTATGGGTATGGGTATGGGTGAGGGTATGGGTATGGGTGAGGGTATGGGTATGGGTGAGGGTATGGGTATGGGTATGGGTGAGGGTATGGGTGAGGGTATGGGTATGGGTATGGGTGAGGGTATGGGTATGGGTGAGGGTATGGGTATTGGTATAGGTATGGGTGAGGGTATGGGTATGGGTGAGGGTATGGGTGAGGGTATGGGTGAGGGTATGGGTATGGGTGAGGGTATGGGTATGGGTATGGGTATGGGTATGGGTGAGGGTATGGGTTTGGGTGAGGGTATGGGTATGGGTATGGGTATGGGTGAGGGTATGGGTGAGGGTATGGGTATGGGTATGGGTATGGGTGAGGGTATGGGTATGGGTGAGGGTATGGGTATGGGTGAGGGTATGGGTATGGGTATGGGTGAGGGTATGGGTATGGGTATGGGTGAGGGTATGGGTGAGGGTATGGGTATGGGTGAGGGTATGGGTATTGGTATAGGTATGGGTGAGGGTATGGGTGAGGGTATGGGAGAGGGTATGGGTGAGGGTATGGGTATGGGTGAGGGTATGGGTACGGGTATGGGTGAGGGTATGGGTGAGTGTATCGGTGAGGGTATGGGTATGGGTGAGGGTATGGGTATGGGTGAGGGTATGGGTATAGGTGAGGGTATGGGTATAGGTGAGGGTGAGGGTATGGGTATGGGTGAGGGTGAGGTTATGGGTATGGGTGAGGGTATGGGTGAGGGTATGGGTGAGGGTATGGGTATGGGTATGGGTGAGGGTATGGGTATGGGTGAGGGTATGGGTATGGGTGAGGGTATGGGTATGGGTATGGGTGAGGGTATGGGTATGGCTGAGGGTGTGGGTGAGGGTATGGATATGGGTATGGGTATGGGTGAGGGTATGGGTGAGGGTATGTGTATGGGTGAGGGTATGGGTGAGGGTATGGGTGAGGGTATGGGTATGGGTGAGGGTATGGGTATGGGTGAGGGTATGGGTATGGGTATGGGTGAGGGTATGGGTGAGGGTATGGGTGAGGATATGGGTATGGGTGAGGGTATGGGTGAGGGTATGGGTATGGGTGAGGGTATGGGCGAGGGTATGGGTATGGGTATGGGTATGGGTGAGGGTATGGGTATGAGTGAGGGTATGGGTATGGGTGAGGGTATGGGTGAGGGTATGGGTGAAGGTATGGGTATGGGTGAGGGTATGGGTATGGCTGAGGGTGTGGGTGAGGGTATGGATATGGGTATGGGTATGGGTGAGGGTATGGGTGAGGGTATGTGTATGGGTGAGGGTATGGGTGAGGGTATGGGTGAGGGTATGGGTATGGGTATGGGTGACGGTATGGGTATGGGTGAGGGTATGGGTATGGGTGAGGGTATGGGTATGGGTATGGGTATGGGTATGGGTATGGGTGAGGGTATGGGTGAGGGTATGGGTATGGGTGAGGGTATGGGTATGGGTATGGGTATGGGTGAGGGTATGGGTATGGGTATGGGTGAGGGTATGGGTATGGGTGAGGGTATGGGTATGGGTGAGGGTATGGGTATGGGTATGGGTGAGGGTGTGGGTGAGGGTATGGGTATGGGTGAGGGTATGGGTATGGGTGAGGGTATGGGTGAGGGTATGGGTATGGGTGAGGGTATGGGTATGGGTGAGGGTATGGGTGAGGGTATGGGTATGGGTATGGGTATGGGTGAGGGTATGGGTATGGGTGAGGGTATGGGTATGGGTATGGGTGAGGGTATGGGCGAGGGTATGGGTATGGGTATGGGTGAGGGTATGGGTGAGGGTATGGGTATGGGTATGGGTGAGGGTATGGGTATGGGTGAGGGTATGGGTATGGGTGAGGGTATGGGTTTGGGTGAGGGTATGGGTATGGGTATGGGTGAGGGTATGGGTATGGGTGAGGGTATGGGTATGGGTGAGGGTATGGGTGAGGGTATGGGTATGGGTGAGGGTATGGGTATTGGTATAGGTATGGGTGAGGGTATGGGTATGGGTGAGGGTATGGGTGAGGGTATGGGTGAGGGTATGGGTATGGGTGAGGGTATGGGTATGGGTATGGGTATGGGTATGGGTGAGGGTATGGGTTTGGGTGAGGGTATGGGTATGGGTATGGGTATGGGTATGGGTGAGGGTATGGGTGAGGGTATGGGTATGGGTATGGGTATGGGTGAGGGTATGGGTATGGGTGAGGGTATGGGTATGGGTGAGGGTATGGGTATGGGTATGGGTGAGGGTATGGGTATGGGTATGGGTGAGGGTATGGGTGAGGGTATGGGTATGGGTGAGGGTATGGGTATTGGTATAGGTATGGGTGAGGGTATGGGTGAGGGTATGGGAGAGGGTATGGGTGAGGGTATGGGTATGGGTGAGGGTATGGGTACGGGTATGGGTGAGGGTATCGGTGAGGGTATGGGTATGGGTGAGGGTATGGGTATGGGTGAGGGTATGGGTATAGGTGAGGGTATGGGTATAGGTGAGGGTAGGGGTATGGGTGAGGGTGAGGTTATGGGTATGGGTGAGGGTATGGGTGAGGGTATGGGTGAGGGTATGGGTATGGGTATGGGTGAGGGTATGGGTATGGGTGAGGGTATGGGTATGGGTGAGGGTATGGGTATGGGTATGGGTATGGGTGAGGGTATGGGTATGGCTGAGGGTGTGGGTGAGGGTATGGATATGGGTATGGGTATGGGTGAGGGTATGGGTGAGGGTATGTGTATGGGTGAGGGTATGGGTGAGGGTATGGGTGAGGGTATGGGTATGGGTGAGGGTATGGGTATGGGTGAGGGTATGGGTATGGGTATGGGTGAGGGTATGGGTGAGGGTATGGGTATGGGTGAGGGTATGGGTGAGGGTATGGGTATGGGTGAGGGTATGGGCGAGGGTATGGGTATGGGTATGGGTATGGGTGAGGGTATGGGTATGAGTGAGGGTATGGGTATGGGTGAGGGTATGGGTGAGGGTATGGGTGAGGGTATGGGTGAGGGTATGGGTATGGGTGAGGGTATGGGTATGGCTGAGGGTGTGGGTGAGGGTATGGGTATGGGTATGGGTGAGGGTATGGGTATGGGTAAGAGTATGGGTGAGGGTATGGGTGAGGGTATGGGTGTGGGTATGGGTATGGGTGAGGGTATGGGTGAGGGTATGGGTATGGGTGAGGGTATGGGTATGGGTGAGGGTATGGGTGAGGGTATGGGGTATGGGTATGGGTGAGGGTATGGGTGAGGGTATGGGTGAAGGTATGGGTATGGGTGAGGGTATGGGTATGGGTGAGGGTATGGGTGAGGGTATGGGTATGGGTATGGGTGAGGGTATGGGTATGGGTAAGAGTATGGGTGAGGGTATGGGTGAGGGTATGGGTGTGGGTATGGGTATGGGTGAGGGTATGGGTGAGGGTATGGGTATGGGTATGGGTGAGGATATGGGTATGGGTAAGGGTATGGGTGAGGGTATGGGTGAGGGTATGGGTAATGGGTGAATGTGAGGGTATTGGTATGGGTGAGGGTATGGGTGAGGGTATGGGTATGGGTGTGGGTATGGGTGAGGGTATGGGTATGGGTATGGGTTGAGGGTATGGGTATGGGTATGGGTATGGGTGAGGGTATGGGTATGGGTTTGGGTATGGGTATGGGTATGGGTATGTGTGAGGGTATGGGTGAGGGTATGGGTATTGGTATGGGTGAGGGTATGGGTGAGGGTATGGGTATGGGTATGGGTGAGGGTATGGGTATGGGTGAGGGTATGGGTATGGGCAAGGGTATGGGTATGGGTATGGGTGAGGGTATGGGTATGGGTGAGGGTATGGGTATGGGTGAGGGTATGGGTATGGGTATGTGTATGGGTATGGGTATGGGTGAGGGTATGGGTGAGGGTATGGGTATGGGTGAGGGTATGGGTATGGGTGAGGGTATGGGTGAGGGTATGGGTGAGGGTATGGGTATGGGTGAGGGTATGGGTAAGGGTAAGGGTATGGGTGAGGGTATGGGTATGGGTGAGGGTATGGGTATGGGTGAGGGTATGGGTATGGTGAGGGTATGGGTATGGGTATAGGTATGGGTGAGGGTATGGGTGAGGGTATGGGTATGGCTGAGGGTGTGGGTGAGGGTATGGGTATGGGTGAGGGTATGGGTTTGGGTATGGGTGAGGGTATGGGTGAGGGTATGGGTATGGGTGAGGGTATGGGTATGGGTATGGGTATAGGTATGGGTGAGGGTATGGGTATGGCTGAGGGTGTGGGTGAGGGTATGGGTATGGGTGAGGGTATGGGTGAGGGTATGGGTATGGGTGAGGGTATGGGTATGGGTATGGGTGAGGGTATGGGTATGGGTGAGGGTATGGGTATGGTTATAGGTGAGGGTATGGGTATGGGGGAGGGTATGGGTATGGGTGAGGGTATGGGTGAGGGTATGGGTGAGGGTATGGATATGGGTTAGGGTATGGGTGAGGGTATGGGTGAGGGTTATGGGTATGGGTGAGGGTATGGGCGAGGGTATGTGTATGGGTATGGGTGAGGGTATGGGTGAGGGAATGGGTATGGGTATGGGTGAGGGTATGGGTATGGGTGAGGGTATGGGTATGGGTGAGGGTATGGGTTTGGGTGAGGGTATGGGTATGGGTATGGGTGAGGGTTATGGGTATGGGTATGGGTGAGGGTATGGGTATGGGTGAGGGTATGGGTATGGGTGAGGGTATGGGTATGGGTATGGGTGAGGGTATGGGTGAGGGTATGGGTATGGGTATGGGTGAGGGTATGGGTATGGGTGAGGGTATGGGTATTGGTATAGGTATGGGTGAGGGTATGGGATGAGGGTATGGGTATGGGTGAGGGTATGGGTATATGGGTATGGGTATGGGTATGGGTGAGGGTATGGGTTTGGGTGAGGGTATGGGTATGGGTATGGGTATGGTTGAGGGTATGGGTGAGGGTATGGGTATGGGTATGGGTATGGGTGAGGGTATGGGTATGGGTGAGGGTATGGGTATGGGTGAGGGTATGGGTATGGGTATGGGTGAGGGTATGGGTATGGGTATGGGTGAGGGTATGGGTGAGGGTATGGGTATGGGTGAGGGTATGGGTATTGGTATAGGTATGGGTGAGGGTATGGGTGAGGGTATGGGAGAGGGTATGGGTGAGGGTATGGGTATGGGTGAGGGTATGGGTACGGGTATGGGTGAGGGTATGGGTGAGGGTATCGGTGAGGGTATGGGTATGGGTGAGGGTATGGGTATGGGTGAGGGTATGGGTATAGGTGAGGGTATGGGTATAGGTGAGGGTATGGGTATGGGTGAGGGTGAGGTTATGGGTATGGGTGAGGGTATGGGTGAGGGTATGGGTATGGGTATGGGTGAGGGTATGGGTATGGGTGAGGGTATGGGTATGGGTGAGGGTATGGGTATGGCTGAGGGTGTGGGTGAGGGTATGGATACGGGTATGGGTATGGGTGAGGGTATGGGTGAGGGTATGTGTATGGGTGAGGGTATGGGTGAGGGTATGGGTATGGGTGAGGGTATGGGTATGGGTGAGGGTATGGGTATGGGTATGGGTGAGGGTATGGGTGAGGGTATGGGTGAGGGTATGGGTGAGGGTATGGGTATGGGTGAGGGTATGGGCGAGGGTATGGGTATGGGTATGGGTATGGGTGAGGGTATGGGTATGAGTGAGGGTATGGGTATGGGTGAGGGTATGGGTGAGGGTATGGGTGAGGGTATGGGTGAAGGTATGGGTATGGGTGAGGGTATGGGTATGGCTGAGGGTGTGGGTGAGGGTATGGATATGGGTATGGGTATGGGTGAGGGTATGGGTGAGGGTATGTGTATGGGTGAGGGTATGGGTGAGGGTATGGGTGAGGGTATGGGTATGGGTATGGGTGACGGTAATGGGTATGGGTGAGGGTATGGGTATGGGTGAGGGTATGGGTATGGGTATGGGTATGGGTTATGGGTGAGGGTATGGGTGAGGGTATGGGTGAGGGTATGGGTATGGGTGAGGGTATGGGTATGGGTATGGGTATGGGTGAGGGTATGGGTATGGGTGAGGGTATGGGTATGGGTGAGGGTATGGGTATGGGTGAGGGTATGGGTATGGGTGAGGGTATGGGTATGGGTATGGGTGAGGGTGTGGGTGAGGGTATGGGTATGGGTGAGGGTATGGGTATGGGTGAGGGTATGGGTGAGGGTATGGGTGAGGGTATGGGTATGGGTGAGGGTATGGGTATGGGTGAGGGTATGGGTGAGGGTATGGGTATGGGTATGGGTGAGGGTATGGGTGAGGGTATGGGTATGGGTGAGGGTATGGGTATGGGTGAGGGTATGGGTGAGGGTATGGGTGAGGGTATGGGCGAGGGTATGGGTATGGGTATGGGTGAGGGTATGGGTGAGGGTATGGGTATGGGTATGGGTGAGGGTATGGGTATGGGTGAGGGTATGGGTATGGGTGAGGGTATGGGTTTGGGTGAGGGTATAGGGTATGGGTATGGGTGAGGGTATGGGTATGGGTGAGGGTATGGGTATGGGTGAGGGTATGGGTATGGGTATGGGTGAGGGTATGGGTGAGGGTATGGGTATGGGTGAGGGTATGGGTATTGGTATAGGTATGGGTGAGGGTATGGGTATGGGTGAGGGTATGGGTGAGGGTATGGGTGAGGGTATGGGTATGGGTGAGGGTATGGGTATGGGTATGGGTATAGGTAATGGGTGAGGGTATGGGTTTGGGTGAGGGTATGGGTATGGTATGGGTATGGGTATGGGTGAGGGTATGGGTATGGGTGAGGGTATGGGTATGGGTATGGGTATTGGTATGGGTGAGGGTATGGGTTTGGGTGAGGGTATGGGTATGGGTATGGGTATGGGTGAGGGTATGGGTGAGGGTATGGGTATGGGTATGGGTATGGGTGAGGGTATGGGTATGGGTGAGGGTATGGGTATGGGTGAGGGTATGGGTATGGATATGGGTGAGGGTATGGGTATGGGTATGGGTGAGGGTATGGGTATGGGTGAGGGTATGGGTATGGGTATGGGTGAGGGTATGGGTGAGGGTATGGGTATGGGTATGGGTATGGGTGAGGGTATGGGTGAGGGTATGGGTATGGGTGAGGGTATGGGTATGGGTATGGGTGAGGGTATGGGTATGGGTATGGGTGAGGGTATGGGTGAGGGTATGGGTATGGGTGAGGGTATGGGTATTGGTATAGGTATGGGTGAGGGTATGGGTGAGGGTATGGGAGAGGGTATGGGTGAGGGTATGGGTATGGGTGAGGGTATGGGTACGGGTATGGGTGAGGGTATCGGTGAGGGTATCGGTGAGGGTATGGGTATGGGTGAGGGTATGGGTATGGGTGAGGGTATGGGTATAGGTGAGGGTATGGGTATAGGTGAGGGTATGGGTATGGGTGAGGGTGAGGTTATGGGTATGGGTGAGGGTATGGGTGAGGGTATGGGTGAGGGTATGGGTATGGGTATGGGTGAGGGTATGGGTATGGGTGAGGGTATGGGTATGGGTGAGGGTATGGGTATGGGCATGGGTGAGGGTATGGGTATGGCTGAGGATGTGGGTGAGGGTATGGATATGGGTATGGGTATGGGTGAGGGTATGGGTGAGGGTATGTGTATGGGTGAGGGTATGGGTGAGGGTATGGGTGAGGGTATGGGTATGGGTGAGGGTATGGGTATGGGTGAGGGTATGGGTATGGGTATGGGTGAGGGTATGGGTGAGGGTATGGGTGAGGGTATGGGTATGGGTGAGGGTATGGGTGAGGGTATGGGTATGGGTGAGGGTATGGGCGAGGGTATGGGTATGGGTATGGGTATGGGTGAGGGTATGGGTATGAGTGAGGGTATGGGTATGGGTGAGGGTATGGGTGAGGGTATGGGTGAGGGTATGGGTGAGGGTATGGGTATGGGTGAGGGTATGGGTATGGCTGAGGGTGTGGGTGAGGGTATGGATATGGGTATGGGTATGGGTGAGGGTATGGGTGAGGGTATGTGTATGGGTGAGGGTATGGGTGAGGGTATGGGTGAGGGTATGGGTATGGGTATGGGTGACGGTATGGGTATGGGTGAGGGTATGGGTATGGGTGAGGGTATGGGTATGGGTATGGGTATGGGTGAGGGTATGGGTGAGGGTATGGGTGAGGGTATGGGTATGGGTGAGGGTATGGGTATGGGTATGGGTATGGGTGAGGGTATGGGTATGGGTGAGGGTATGGGTATGGGTGAGGGTATGGGTATGGGTGAGGGTATGGGTATGGGTATGGGTGAGGGTGTGGGTGAGGGTATGGGTATGGGTGAGGGTATGGGTATGGGTGAGGGTATGGGTGAGGGTATGGGTGAGGGTATGGGTATGGGTGAGGGTATGGGTATGGGTGAGGGTATGGGTGAGGGTATGGGTATGGGTATGGGTATGGGTGAGGGTATGGGTGAGGGTATGGGTATGGGTGAGGGTATGGGTATGGGTGAGGGTATGGGTGAGGGTATGGGTGAGGGTATGGGTGAGGGTATGGGTGAGGGTGAGGGTATGGGTATGGGTGAGAGTATATGAGAGGGTATGGGTGAGGGTATGGGTATGGGTGAGGGTATGGGTGTGGGTATGGGTATGGGTATGGGTGAGGGTATGGGTGAGGGTATGGGTATGGGTATGGGTGAGGGTATGGGTATGTGTGAGGGTATGGGTGAGGGTATGGGTATGGGTATGGTTGAGGGTATGGGTATGGATTAGGGTATGGGTATGGGCGAGAGTATGGGTATGGGTGAGGGTATGGGTATGGGTGAGGGTATGGGTATGGGTATGGGTGAAGGTATGGGTGAGGGTATGGGTATGGGTGAGGGTATGGGTATGGGTGAGGGTATGGGTATGGGTGAGGGTATGGGTATGGGTATGGGTAAGGGTATGGGTGAGGCTATGGGTATGGGTGAGGGTATGGGTGAGGGTATGGGTATGGGTATGGGTATGGGTAAGGGTATGGGTGAGGGTATGGGTGAGGGTATGGGTATGGGTGAGGGTATGGGTATGGGTGAGGGTATGGGTATGGGTATGGGTGAGGGTATGGGTATGGGTGAGGGTATGGGTATGGGTGAGGGTATGGGTATGGGTGAGGGTATGGGTATGGGTATAGGTATGGGTGAGGGTATGGGTGAGGGTATGGGTATGGCTGAGGGTGTGGGTGAGGGTATGGGTATGGGTGAGGGTATGGGTATGGGTGAGGGTATGGGTATGGGTGAGGGTTTGGGTATGGGTGAGGGTATGGGTATGGGTGAGGGTATGGGTATGGGTGAGGGTATGGGTGAAGGTATGGGTATGGGTGAGGGTATGGGTGAGGGTATGGGTGAGGGTATGGGTATGGGTGAGGGTATGGGTATGGGTATGGGTGAGGGTATGGGTATGGGTGAGGGTATGGGTATGGGTGAGGGTATGGGTATGGGTATGGGTGAGGGTATGGGTAAGGGTATGGGTGAGGGTATGGGTGAGGGTATGGGTGAGGGTATGGGTATGGGTGAGGGTATGGGTATGGGTGAGGGTATGGGTGAGGGTATGGGCGAGGGTATGGGTATGGGTGAGGGTATGGGTGAGGGTATGGGTATGGGTGAGGGTATGGGCGAGGGTATGGGTATGGGTGAGGGTATGGGTGAGGGTATGGGTATGGGTGAGGGTATGGGTGAGGGTATGGGTATGGGTATGGGTATGGGTATGGCTGAGGGTGTGGGTGAGGGTATGGGTGAGGGTATGGGTGAGGGTATGGGTATTGAGGTTCCGTGACGGTTCCGTGACAATTTGAACCCGTGTTTTCAAGTTTGTCGGAAATACATAATATTGGTATCAGCGAACCGCAAATGATCCATTTAGTATATCCTGGTGTTTTCGCTATGCTACGAGCAAGAGCACTCCTTTTATAAACACATTTCTGATCTACCCACGGCATCCATCTTAGATCATGGCCGCCATTTTGTGATTCTTGCCCTCACATAAGCAATAGCCTCTGATCACTCCACTTTGATTAAGGACACGTAGCCTTAGCCGGAGATTCACCTCTTACATGACACGTACACCTTAAACCAGATCACGCTGTAGCTGCATGACTCGACAAAGGCTGCCTCCTCTGCCCGAGGCCAGCCCTGCCAAACTGGTCTTCGTGTCCATTGTACCTGATCATGATTAGGCGGCCGAAGCCGGTAGCCTTGCCCATTTACAACCCACAAACATCCCTTATCCCGCTTTCCTATCTTCCACACCTGGCTCTGTTTCTTTCTTTCTGAACCTTTATTAGGGGGAGGTAACGAACTTTACGATGAGGCGGTCCGGGTCCTGAATGCAATATTGACAGGGAATTGTGACAAACTAGTGGGAACCCCTCTCTTCGCAATGTTTGGCCTCAGATATTATCGACGGTTCCTGTGTAACGTCAAATATTTATTGTTTTAGACACAAAGGTTTTGGGAATGTTTTACATGTAAAGAATTCGCCCCCAGCTTAAAATTTAGTATATAAGGAGCAACCCACTTTGTACAAATTGAACAGGCTCCTGGTTACTGCCCATGTGTAGTATCTATGACTTCTGTGTCCCTGCAGTAATAAACCTTTGGTCTTTGACGCCACCATCGAGAAGCCCGTGTTTCTGTTCATTTGTGCACCAAGGCAGGTGGAACTCCGGGGTCTTTGGGTGTTGTACCCTGACACCTCTGGACGGAACCAAAAAGTCCAGAACTCCAATTGGCGCCCAACGTGGGGCGACGTCATTCGGTACCGGTCCAAAAGCCTGAAGAGTTCGAGAAGCTTCGTGTGAAGATTCCTGAGGGAGGCGCCCCACTTCATCGATCCCGGCATATCGCAAAAGTGGCCCGAAGTTCTCTTCCACGAGGGTTTCCCGTTCAGGACGGCTGCAGTGGGCCGTTGCCTTGACCGTCGCCCTGTCTTGGACCCGAAGAGGTGCAGTCCTTAGTACGGCGAAACGTGACGGGTTTCTCCTTGGTGACGTCTTCAGTGACTCAGTTAAGTATTTAGTGATAGCTAGCTGGTTACTTTTGTGAGGATTGTTAAAAATCCTTGATCGGTTCTTGGTTTGGTTTGGTTTTGTCAGATTATCATTGGTTGTTCTAGTTACGATAATCTATTTGGTTTAGTTTGGGTATCGATACATCAGTTCGTTTTGGTAGGCCTAAGTTCTTGGTTCGAGTGCACATACTTGTTCTGTGTCTTGTTTGTTTTGTGTTCTGGACTGAAAATGGTAAGTCGGAAAATGTTGTCTTGTTTTAGTTGCAACAGTGACTCACGATTGGAGGACTCTTGTCTGGTTCCTCCGATTGGGACTCCCCTATATGATTTATATTGCAAGTATGGCGTGGGTCCTATATCTTATAATGAGATATGGGTCCGTTATTGTAAGAAGGATGGTGTCCTTAGTTGGCCACTGCATGGTAGTTTTGAACCCGAGATTCTCGACAACCTAGAAGCGAAATTGTTTAAGAAGAAAGCCCGGCCGGCAATGTTTGATTCTTTCCGTTATTGGCGAAAAGAATCCAAACAGAGAGAGATGAAAAGGTTGAAGAAAGAACAGAAAGAACAAGAAGAGTTAACTCTAGAGCAAGCGACTAAACAGTTGCAGGCTAACGAGTGTGAGAAGGCCATAGATGTAGCAATTAGAGAGCATAATCTAGCGATTGACAAGTGCTATCCTGCCTTACCATCGAAAATGGCTAAGATATTGGAGGATTCCGAAAACGATCCTCTGTTATCTTATCTGTTACGGTCACCTCCACCGTATGCACAAGGTGCTGCGGCTCCACTCGTCCCGAATGTTCAATTGCCGGTTGCTGGACAACCTGGTGCTCCTGCTCCTGTCCCCCAGAATCAAGCTCCTGTACCTCCTGTGATGAATGTGAATGTTCCTACAGCTCCTCCTCTTCCTACACTGCCAGCCTCTATACCTACTTCTGTACCCACTGTTCCTCAAACTATTTTTCTCGATACTCCTACTGTCCCGTTATCTATTCCTACCTCTACTGCATTTTCTACGTCTGCGAGTGTGCTAACTCCGCTTTCTGTTCGTCGAAGAATCACTGATTCTGTTACTAATATGCTGTCTCCTATATATAAAACTTTGATTAAGACTCCTACTCCTGACTCTGTACAGAGACGGAGTCAGCTTCCAAGTACTGAGGAACGGGGAGTTTTAGATTCCACGGCTCTCAGATGGATTTTGAAGGGTAGAAGGTATAGTACGAGAGATGTGCTAGACACATTTATGCAGTGGGGGGAACCAACGCAACGGTACGTCTTTGATGAGATGTGCTCGTTGTTACGTGAGGAGATAGAAGAAGATGATGTCGAATCAGATTTGGAAGATTTAATTAGGGTTCAAAAAGAGTTTGCTGCTGGAATGATAGTGGGTGAGAATATAAAGGAAGCGATGGAACTCATTTTAAGTTTTAGGAATGATCCATCTCTTCGTTCACCGAGAGACTTAGAAAAAGGTAAAGTGAAGATAAGCCGCCAATATCCTATGAGGGAGGTTCCTCCAATTTGGCGCGAAGCAATACAACGTGATGATAATGCAGGTATTGCAGCTGCTCCAGCACAGTTCCAACGAGTGTGGATACACATTCCATGGAAGCGAGCAGAAGTGTTAGCGGTGAAACAGGCCTTGCCAGATCCACGTAAAAATCCAGCTGGATATTACAAGGAATTAACACAGACAGTTGAGGCTTGTATAATGAACCTAGCCGACATTGATATGTTGTTTGGTAACGTAGTTCCGCAACCAGTGTGGGCTAAAATTCGTAGAGAGGATCATCAAGCTGCTTTAGGTGGTGATTGGGCAGCTATCACTGCAGCAGATGGTCAACAAATAGGTGGTGCGAAACCCGAACCTTTAATTGCTAATCTGCCAGGTAGAATAATTGATCTAATGAAGACTCTGATGCCAGCATTGCGTGTAAATTGGGACAAGTTGTCAGCATGCAGGCAGAAGAAAGACGAAAGTGTCTCCGACTTCTTCACGAGGTTTGAAGAGACTTTTGTAGATCATAGTGGTCAGGACATGAGTACAGAAGGAGGACAGAGATTGTTTGTCGATAAATTTGTGCATAATTTGTTACCTGAATTATGCAATAAATTAAAGGACTCAGAAAGTGCGTGGGCTGTATCTACGACAGCGCAAATACTTGCAACCGCACAGTACTACGAAAATAGGGATAAAGAGGAAAAGGAAAAATCAGAAAAGAAAACGAAAGATTTAAAAACTAAAGTTCTTTTGCAGCAGGCGTATCCGCCTCGCGCGAATCAGACTAATACGCAGCAAAACTCATACCAAAGGACAGATTATGGTTCATCAAGACCTCAATACCAGTGGAATCAATGTGCGTACTGTAAGAAAGAGGGTCACTATAAAAATGAATGTCCGATCTTAGCGCAAAATAATGCAGCAGCAGCTCAGAGAGGTCGTGGTGGTTTTGTGCAGAATTCTAGAGGTCGAGGGCGAGGTGCTATGCCTCCACAAACGAATGATCGTCCCTCCAATCACTTTGATCAACGAAATGGACAATCTGCTCAGCAAAATAGATCTCAACAGTATCTTGTCGAGGACTATAATGAAGTAGATGAGGGTTATCAACAAAATGGGTACTAGGACAGCCATGGACAGAGAGAGGGAGTAGTATCAGTTCCAGTGGATCAGAGTGGGCCTTATGTCGCAGTAGCAACATCAGGTGTAGTCGAACCGTTTCTGTTGGATACTGGTGCCGCAAAAAGTTCTATCATTCATGCGAAACTCCCTGGCGCACCTTTGTCTGGCTCAACAAATGTTTCCGTAGGTTTTTCAGGCGCCCCTGTTTACAACCCGATATCTGGTCCTTTGTCTATTTCTGTTGGACCATGCCAATTGAAAGCACCCCTGATTTTGACGACAGGTTGTAATGAAAACCTGCTTGGTTTAGATTTGCTAAAAAGACTATATGCGACATTGTACTGTTCTCCGGAAGGAGTACAGCTTACATTGGGTAAAAATATCACCTCTCCGATGTATTTGTCAATGGACGCACTCCCGCCGGAGCTACGTTCACTCCCTGATTCTCTTTGGGCGACTGGTCCTAATGATGTAGGTCTCCTAGAAATTCCACCGTATGTAGTGACTTTGAAAACGAATGTGAAATTTCCAAGAATTCCCCAATATAAAATATCGAGTGAAGGTGAGCGTGCACTTTTATTGATTGTGCAAGATTTGATTAAGAAGGGTGTGGTTGAAGAAACTAGAGGAAATGTCTGTAACAGTCCTGTATTACCGATTCTGAAACGAACTGATCCTACAAAACCTCCAGTTTATAGGTTTGTCATAGACCTTAGAGAAGTTAATAAGATTGTAATCCCGCAGTTTCCTGTAGTACCAGACATTACTGCCTTGTTAACATTGATTCCTGCCACAGCTACATGGTTCTCAGTTATTGACCTAAAGAATGCCTTTTTCAGCATGCCGATAGCCGAAGAAAGTAGGGATATTTTCGGCTTCTGCCTAGGAGGTCGCAGTTTCAGATTTAAACGCGCTCCACAAGGCTATTGTGAAAGTCCATCAATTTACAGTCAAGCTTTAAAAAGCCAGTTAGATTCTTTTGTCCTTCCTCCAGGTTCTGCCCTAGTACAGTACGTAGACGATCTTTTAGTGGCTGCCGATGACAAGGAAACTTGCAAAGCAGCTACAATTTCCCTATTGCATCATTTGTCTAATTTGAATCACAAGGTGTCTCCTTCGAAAATGCAATACTGCTGCCAAGAAGTGACCTACCTAGGTCATCTCTTGTCAAAGGAGGGAAGGAAGTTGACCCCAGAAAGAATAAAAGCAATTACGCAGATGAGTGTTCCACGCACACAGAGAGAAGTACGTGCCTTCCTAGGTATTACCTCTTACTGTAGGCAGTGGATTCCAAATTTTTCTCTGTTAGCGAAACCGTTGGTAGCTTTGACTGGGAAAAATGTTCCGAGTCCGGTGCCATGGTCTGATGAATGTCAAGAAAGTTTTACTGAATTACGAAAAGCCTTGTGTTCAGCTCCTGTATTGGGTACACCTGATTACAGTAAGCCATTCACGCTCTACGTTCACGAAAGAGAAGGTTGCGCGTTGAGTGTTCTGACACAGAAGTTTGGTGATAAACAACGCCCTTGTGCGTATTTTTCATCAACATTAGATCCGGTAGCCAGAGCGTTACCTAGTTGTTTGAGAGCTACAGCGGCAGCTGCAGCTTCCATTCGACAATCTGCTGGTTTGGTGATGAACAATATGCTAGTGGTCATGGTTCCTCATGCAGTGGATACACTCATGAACCGAACAAAGACACAACACCTTACTAGTGCGAGATTATCTGGTTACGAGCTGACATTACTAGCGAGTCATATTCAGATCAAAAGATGCAATGTATTGAATCCAGCAACATTGTTGCCGACTGATCAAGAGTCGAGTGATTCCGAGCCACATGATTGCTATTTCAAAACGGAGGAAGAGACAAAAGGACGCATCGATTTGAAGGATACTCCGTTATCCGACCCAGATGGTACGCTGTATGTGGACGGGTCATGTTTTAAATTGGAGAATGGTGATGTGACTGCTGCTTACGCGGTAACGACTTTGAAGACGATTGTGGAGACTGCAAGAGTGAGTCAGAATTCTGCCCAAGCTGCAGAATTAATAGCTCTAACAAGAGCGTGTGTTTTAGCTGAGGGAAAGAGAGTGAATGTGTTTACAGACAGTCAGTACGCTTTTGGCGTGGCCCATAGTTTTGGCCGGTTGTGGAGAGAAAGAGGTTTCATTACGTCCCATGGGACTAAGATCCAGCATGGTCAGCTAGTTAACGACTTGTTGGAATCTTTAACCTTGCCGACTGAAGTTGCGATTGTGAAGTGCAGTGCTCATAAAGCAATCACGGATGATGTTGGTCGTGGGAATGCTTTTGCTGATGAAACTGCTAAACAGACAGCTAGAGACACGATGAGTAGAATGTATGTTGCTACGTCTGCAAGATGGATTGCTGAGTCTGGAATGTGTGAAGACACTATGGAAAGTGTGAAAGAGATTCAGAAAGAAGCGACTGAGGAAGAGAAACGTGTATGGAGAGAAAGTACGGGCAAGTTGGACTCGAATGGATGTTGGATTGATTTGACAGAACAGCAGCGTTGGATGTTGCCCGATGCGTATGTGCTTGCAGTAGTGACGATGGCGCATGGAGTAGCGCATATAAGTTCTAAAGGGATATGTAAGATGTTGGCTCCGGTCTGGAAGAATGAGGGAATCAGTAAGTGTGCAGAGAGAGTGGTGAAAAATTGTATGGTGTGCTTGATGCATAATCCTGGCAAGGGAACTCCAACTCCAGCTGGTCATTTCGCTCCTCCTTCCTGTCCCTTTGAAGTGATTCAGTTAGACTTCATTCACATGGAACGCTGCAACAATTTAAAGTACGTCCTGGTGGTAGTCTGTGCTTTTTCCAGGTGGATAGAAGCATACCCACTAAAGGACAACACTGCCCTATCTACTGCCAAAATTCTTCTCAAGGAATTTTTCCCTAGGTATGGAATGCCACGGATTGTATGGTCGGATAACGGAAGTGAGTTTATAGGGAAAGTTATGCAGAGTGTGTGTGCCGGTCTAGGATTGAAACAGAAATTTCACAGTGCAAACCATCCCCAGTCTGCTGGTTTAGTCGAGGGTTACAATGGCACCCTCAAGCTAAAAATAGCCAAAATACAAGCATCCACAGGTTTAGCCTGGCCAGACGCACTTCCTTTGGCCCTGTTATCAACGAGAGCAACAGTACACTCTAGAATAGGGCTTAGTCCATACGAGATTGTGTTTGGCCGCCCGGCAAATATCTGGGGTGTGCCAAGACCTAAACAATTTTGCTCCATTGAATATCCTATGTTGATAGACTACCTTTACGACTTGACTGCTAAATTGAGTCTTATTCATCAACAGGTTTTCGATGCCTTGCCAAAACCTCCGGAGAGTCCAGGGCACCAGCTGAAACCGGGTGACTTCATTGTAATCAAGAACTTCGCGAGGACGAAGAACCTTCAGCCAAGATTTGTGGGGCCTTTTCAGATCTTACTGGCAACGAGGACAGCAGTTCGTGTAGCTGGCCGCAAACACTGGATTCACGCTTCTCATGTAAAGCGTGTTCCGTTGCCGCTCCCTTACGACGGCTGGGTGACAAAGGGAATTGGTGCCTCCGAATCTGAAATCACACCGAAGTTCATCTCTTTCAGCGATGCCGAATTGATTACTGACACTTTGAAACCTGACTCTCCTCCTGAAAAAACTCCTTTGAACATTGAACATTTGTCTCCAGCATCAGAAGAAACTTTGCTATCTGCGAACTTGAACTCTGCAACAGCTGCTAGTGATACACTATTTTCCGATCAGACAGTACCAGCGAAGAAGAGATACAACCTAAGAAGCCATAATATGGACAAATAAAGCAGGCAACTGCATATTGTGATTTTGATATATATATATATTGAACTTTTGCCTTTAGCCAGGAAGTTTGCTATTGTTTATTGTTTTTAAAATTGCCTTGCCGTCTGGGTAGCCGTAGGGTCGTGGCTGTGTGCCTAATTTGAATTTGCAGGGGTCTGACACAAGATCGATCTTTCTATTGGTTCTGGGAACTCCCAGGGCTGGTAGAGGCATTTTCATCTACGTACACATCATCAGTGGTCGCGAGCGGATTGTAGAAGATGGAGCTTCCTGCGCTGCAACGAGAAAATGTGATTTATGTTCGCAGAAACAGACTTAATAGAATTCTTCATAGCAAATGCTTTCTAATGCAATGTGCCATTACATTCTTGATTGTTTTAGCAACATTGGTGGGTGGAATCGTCTTTAGTATAAATTTGATTTTTGTGCCAGTTACTACAGTACCTCCCCTTGATCCTGCTATTTCTACTGTTTCTTCTATACACTCTTTTCACTCGTTTCCAGAACATGAGCAAGCCCGACGCTCAGAATTTACCAACAACACTTTTGTACAGCTCTTACACCAACACCAACTGGTAGTTAACACTACAGACTGCTGGGTGTGTGGCTTGATACCCCACACCATGGATAAAGGTATTCCATATCTGGTTTTGCCTTACAGCTATAATGGATCATTTCAGGCCTTCCAAACCATCTTTGCTTATGCCCTTGAAACCTATCCTCCACGTCCACCGCGTTCCACTAAATATAACTCTGCCAACAAAGCTTTAGTCCAGGGAATTATTGACATGGTCAAGGACGTCAATAATACTCCATCTTACCCTAGAGACGAATTACGAGTATATTTAAGTTGGAATACTTCAGAGTATCGCCTTAGTTTAGGAGAAAGCAAGCGTAAAAGCTCAACTCCAATCTGGGTCGTACCTCACCGAGGTCAGGTCTGTTTGCAAGGTAATGGGAGAAATCCAAGAGCTCAGCTAGGGAGGAGTGAGTGCGTAGAGACTTATGTGTTTCCGGCTAACTCTTCCCCTGCCTTTCTCACTGCTAGGGGCACCTACTTCATTTGTCGAGACAGAGCTTATACATGGTTGCCTGCCGACTTCTCAGGATCATGTTATATTGCTCGACTATTGCCTCCGACATACACTGCTTCACCTGATTACCACAGAACAAGAGTAGCGAGAGGTGTCTTCAGCAAGGAAGATAGCGCTGGTCAGGAAGCTGGAGACTTCTTCAAAGGTTTCCTTCCGTTCTGGGGGCCTATGGCCAATAGTAGAAACATACGTCAGCTAACACGGGTAGTTGAATCTACTATTACCGAAACTGCTGGTGCCCTTAGCAATCTAACAGCTGAGCTTCAGGCGGATAGGCTCATGACGTTGCAGAACCGTATGGTTCTAGACGTTATACTTGCAGATCGAGGTGGGGTATGCAGAATGATCCAATCGAGCTGCTGTGTCTTTATTCCTAATAATGCTCCAACAGTCTATGAGGCGATCTCTAAGTTGCACAAGATTTCAGACTCCATACATGTAGACAAGGGAAACTGGCCCTTCATGGAGTGGTTTTGGACTCTGATCTCAGCGTGGGGATGGAAGGTTCTAATGGTCATTGGTGTCATCTTAGTATTCCTATTCTCATGTTGTCTGATTATCCAGTGTGGTCCTGCTCTGTGTAGTCTTTGTGCTGCGACTTGTCTCAGAAAACCACCTGCGTTTGGAGAAAAGACACGAGAAAGGATGATGATACAACAGCATGTCACTGACCTGATGAGCATAGAACTAGATTCTGACATAGACTAAGTAATTGCCTATGTAAGGGCAAAAGGAGGGTCTGAGGTTCCGTGACGGTTCCGTGACGGTTCCGTGACAATTTGAACCCGTGTTTTCAAGTTTGTCGGAAATACATAATATTGGTATCAGCGAACCGCAAATGATCCATTTAGTATATCCTGGTGTTTTCGCTATGCTACGAGCAAGAGCACTCCTTTTATAAACACATTTCTGATCTACCCACGGCATCCATCTTAGATCATGGCCGCCATTTTGTGATTCTTGCCCTCACATAAGCAATAGCCTCTGATCACTCCACTTTGATTAAGGACACGTAGCCTTAGCCGGAGATTCACCTCTTACATGACACGTACACCTTAAACCAGATCACGCTGTAGCTGCATGACTCGACAAAGGCTGCCTCCTCTGCCCGAGGCCAGCCCTGCCAAACTGGTCTTCGTGTCCATTGTACCTGATCATGATTAGGCGGCCGAAGCCGGTAGCCTTGCCCATTTACAACCCACAAACATCCCTTATCCCGCTTTCCTATCTTCCACACCTGGCTCTGTTTCTTTCTTTCTGAACCTTTATTAGGGGGAGGTAACGAACTTTACGATGAGGCGGTCCGGGTCCTGAATGCAATATTGACAGGGAATTGTGACAAACTAGTGGGAACCCCTCTCTTCGCAATGTTTGGCCTCAGATATTATCGACGGTTCCTGTGTAACGTCAAATATTTATTGTTTTAGACACAAAGGTTTTGGGAATGTTTTACATGTAAAGAATTCGCCCCCAGCTTAAAATTTAGTATATAAGGAGCAACCCACTTTGTACAAATTGAACAGGCTCCTGGTTACTGCCCGTGTGTAGTATCTATGACTTCTGTGTCCCTGCAGTAATAAACCTTTGGTCTTTGACGCCACCATCGAGAAGCCCGTGTTTCTGTTCATTTGTGCACCAAGGCAGGTGGAACTCCGGGGTCTTTGGGTGTTGTACCCTGACACCTCTGGACGGAACCAAAAAGTCCAGAACTCCAGTATGGGTGAGGGTATGGGTATGGGTGAGGGTATGGGTATGGGTATGGGTGAGGGTATGGGTATGGGTGAGGGTATGGGTATGGGTATGGGTGAGGGTATGGGTGAGGGTATGGGTATGGGTATGGGTGAGGGTATGGGTATGGGTGAGGGTATAGGTGAGGGTATGGGTGAGGGTATGGGTATGGGTATGGGTGAGGGTATGGGTATGGGTGAGGGTGTGGGTATGGGTATGGGTGAGGGTATGGGTGAGGGTATGGGTATGGGTGAGGGTGAGGGTATGGGTGAGGGTATGGGTATGGGTGAGGGTATGGGTATGGGTATGGATATGGGTGAGGGTATGGGTGAGGGTATGAGTGAGGGTATGGGTGAGGGTATGGGTATGGGTGAGGGTATGGGTGAGGGTATGGGTATGGGCGAGGGTATGGGTATGGGTGAGGGTATGGGTATGGGTGAGGGTATGGGTGAGGGTATGGGTGAGGGTATGGGTATGGGTATGGGTGAGGGTATGGGTGAGGGTATGGGTATGGGTGAGGGTATGGGTATGGGTATGGGTGAGGGTATGGGTGAGGGTATGGGTATGGGTATGGGTGACAGTATGGGTATGGGTGAGGGTATGGGTATGGGTATGGGTGAGGGTATGGGTGAGGGTATGGGTATGGGTGAGGCTATGGGTATGGGTATGGGTGAGGGTATGGGTGAGGGTATGGGTATGGGTGAGGGTATGGGTATGGGTATGGGTGAGGGTATGGGTATGGGTGAGGGTATGGGTATGGGTGAGGGTATGGGTATGGGTAAGGGTATGGGGAGGGTATGGGTGAGGGTATGTGTATGGGTGAGGGTATGGGTATGGGTGAGGGTATGGGTATGGGTATGGGTGAGGGTATGGGTATGGGTATGGGTGAGGGTATGGGTATGGGTGAGGGTATGGGTATGGGTGGGGGTATGGGTATGGGTATGGGTGAGGGTATGGGTATGGGTGAGGGTATGGTTATGGGTGAGGGTATGGGTATGGGTATGGGTGAGGGTATGGGTATGGGTGAGGGTATGGGTATGGGTGAGGGTATGGGTGAGGGTATGGTATGGGTGGGTGATGGGTGAGGGTATGGGTATGAGGGTATGGGTATGGGTATGTGGTGTTGGAGGAGGGTTATGTATGGGAGTATGGGTATGGGTATGGGTATGGGTATGGGTAGGTGGGTATGGGTGAGGGTGTATGGGTATGGGTGAGGGTATGGGTGAGGGTATGGGTATGGGTGAGATGGGAGTAGGGTATGGGTATGGGTGAGGGTGTGGGTGTGGGTGAGGGTATGGGTATGGGTGAGGGTATGGGTGAAGGTATGGGTATGGGTATGGGTGAGGGTATGGGTATGGGTGAGGGTATGGGCATGGGTGAGGGTATGGGTGAGGGTATGGGTGAGGGTATGGGTATGGGTGAGGGTATGGTGTATGGGTATCTGGGTGAGGGTATGGAGTATGGGTGAGGGTATGGGTATGGGTATGGGTGAGGGTATTGGTGAGGGTTGAGGGTATGGGTATGGGTGAGGGTATGGGTATGGGTATGGGTGAGAGTATGGGTGAGGGTATGGGTGAGGGTATGAGTGAGGGTATGGGTGTGGGTATGGGTATGGGTGAGGGTATGGGTGAGGGTATGGGTGTGGGTATGGGTATGGGTATGGGTGAGGGTATGGGTGAGGATATGGGTATGGGTGAGGGTATGGGTAAGGGTATGGGTGAGGGTATGGGTGAGGGTATGGTATGGGTGAGGGTATGGGTGAGGGTATGGGTATGGGAGAGGGTATGGGTGAGGGTATGGGTATGGGTATGGGTGAGGGTATGGGTGAGGGTATGGGTATGGGTGAGGGTATGGGTGAGGGTATATGTATGGGTGAGGGTATGGGTATGGGTATGGGTGAGGGTATGGGTATGGGTGAGGGTATGGGTATGGGTGAGGGTATGGGTATGGGGGGGTATGGGTATGGGTGAGGGTATGGGTATGGGTATGGGTATGGGTGAGGGTATGGGTATGGGTATGGGTGAGGGTATGGGTGAGGGTATGGGTATGGGTATGGGTATGGGTGAGGGTATGGGTATGGGTGAGGGTATGGGTGAGGGTATGGGTATGGGTGAGGGTATGGGTGAGGGTATGGGTATGGGTATGGGTGAGGGTATGGGTATGGGTGAGGGTATGGGTGAGGGTATGGGTGAGGGTATGGGTATGGGTGAGGGTATGGGTGAGGGTATGGGTGATGGTATTGGTATAGGTATGGGTGAGGGTATGGGTATGGGTGAGGGTATGGGTATGGGTGAGGGTATGGGTATGGGTATGGGTGAGGGTATGGGTATGGGTGAGGGTATGGGTGAGGGTATGGGTGAGGGTATGGGTATGGGTGAGGGTATGGGTGAGGGTATGGGTATGGGTATGGGTATGGGTATGGGTATGGGTGAGGGTATGGGTATGGGTGAGGGTATGGGTATGGGTGAGGGTATGGGTATGGGTATGGGTGAGGGTATTGGTGAGGGTATGGGTGAGGGTATGGGTATGGGTATGGGTATGGGTGAGGGTATGGGTATGGGTGAGAGTATGGGTGAGGGTATGGGTGAGGGTATGGGTATGGGTGAGGGTATGGGTGTGGGTATGGGTATGGGTGAGGGTATGGGTATGGGTATGGGTGAGGGTATGGGTGAGGGTATGGTTAAGGGTATGGGTGAGGGTATGGGTGAGGGTATGGGTGAGGGTATGGGTATGGGTGAGGGTATGGGTATGGGTGAGGGTATGGGTGTGGGTATGGGTATGGGTATGGGTATGGGTATGGGTGAGGGTATGGGTATGGGTGAGGGTATGGGTTTGGGTATGGGTATGGGTGAGGGTATGGGTATGGGTGAGGGTATGGGTGAGGGTATGGGTATGGGTGAGGGTATGGGCGAGGGTATGTGTATGGGTATGGGTGAGGGTATGGGTATGGGTATGGGTGAGGGTATGGGTATGGGTATGGGTGAGGGTATGGGTATGGGTGAAGGTATGGGTATGGGTATGGTGAGGGTATGGGTGAGGGTATTTGTGAGGGTATGGGTGAGGGTATGGGTGAGGGTATGGGTATGGGTGAGGGTATGGGTATGGGTGAGGGTATGGGTATGGGTGAGAGTATGGGTGAGGGTATGGGTGAGGGTATGGGTATGGGTGAGGGTATGGGTGTGGGTATGGGTATGGGTGAGGGTATGGGTGAGGGTATGGGTGAGGGTATGGGTGAGGTATGGGTATGGGTGAGGGTATGGGTGAGGGTATGGGTATGGGTGAGGGTATGGGTATGGTGAGGGTATGGGTATGGGTGAGGGTATGGGTGAGGGTATGGGTATGGGTATGGGTATGGGTATGGGTGAGGGTGAGGGTATGGGTATGGGTGAGGGTATGGGTGAGGGTATGGGTGAGGGTATGGGTATGGGTATGGGTGAGGGTATGGGTATGGGTGAGAGTATGGGTATGGGTGAGGGTATGGGTATGGGTGAGGGTATGGGTATGGGTGAGGGTATGGGTATGGGTGAGGGTATGGGTATGGGTGTGGGTGAGGGTATGGGTATGGGTGAGGGTATGGGTATGGGTATGGGTGAGGGTATGGGTGAGGGTATGGGTGAGGGTATGGGTATGGGTATGGGTGAGGGTATGGGTGAGGGTATGGGTGAGGGTGTGGGTGAGGGTATGGGTATGGGTGAGGGTATGGGTGACGGTATGGGTATGGGTGAGGGTATGGGTATGGGTGAGGGTATGGGTATGGGTGAGGGTATGGGTGAGGGTATGGGTATGGGTGAGGGTATGGGTATGGGTGAGGGTATGGGTGAGGGTATGGGTGAGGGTATGGGTGAGGGTATGGGTATGGGTGAGGGTATGGGCGAGGGTATGTGTATGGGTATAGGTGAGGGTATGGGTATGGGTGAGGGTATGGGTATGGGTATGGGTGAGGGTATGGGTGAGGGTATGGGTATGGGTATGGGTGAGGGTATTGGTGAGGGTATGGGTGAGGGTATGGGTGAGGGTATGGGTATGGGTATGGGTGAGGGTATGGGTATGGGTGAGAGTATGGGTGAGGGTATGGGTATGGGTGAGGGTATGGGTGTGGGTATGGGTATGGGTGAGGGTATGGGTGAGGGTATGGGTATGGGTATGGGTGAGGGTATGGGTGAGGATATGGGTGTGGATAAGGGTATGGGTGAGGGTATGGGTGAGGGTATGGGTGAGGATGAGGGTATTGGTATGGGTGAGGGTATGGGTGAGGGTATGGGTATGGGTGTGGGTATGGGTATGGGTGAGGGTATGGGTATGGGTATGGGTGAGGGTAAGGGTATGGGTGAGGGTATGGGTATGGGTTTGGGTATGGGTATGGGTATGGGTGAGGGTATGGGTATGGGTGAGGGTATGGGTGAGGGTATGGGTATGGGTGAGGGTATGGGTGAGGGTATGGGTGAGGGTATGGGTATGGGTGAGGGTATGGGTGAGGGTATGGGTGAGGGTATGGGCGAGGGTATGTGTATGGGTATGGGTGAGGGTATGGGTATGGGTGAGGGTATGGGTATGGGTATGGGTATGGGTGAGGGTATCGGTGAGGGTATGGGTATGGGTATGGGTATGGGTGAGGGTATGGGTGAGGGTATTGGTGAGGGTATGGGTGAGGGTATGGGTGAGGGTATGGGTATGGGTATGGGTATGGGTGAGGGTATGGGTATGGGTAAGAGTATGGGTGAGGGTATGGGTGAGGGTATGGGTGTGGGTATGGGTATGGGTATGGGTGAAGGTATGGGTATGGGTATGGGTGAGGGTATTCGTGAGGATATGGGTATGGGTAAGGGTATGGGTGAGGGTATAGGTGAGGGTATGGGTATGGGTGAGGGTGAGGGTATTGGTATGGGTGAGGGTATGGGTGAGGGTATGGGTATGGGTGTGGGTATGGGTGAGGGTATGGGTATGGGTATGGGTGAGGGTATGGGTATGGGTATGGGTGAGGGTATGGGTATGGGTTTGGGTATGGGTATGAGTGAGGGTATGGGTATGGGTGAGGGTATGGGTATGGGTATGGGTGAGGGTATGGGTATGGGTATGGGTGAGGGTATGGGTATGGGTATGTGTGAGGGTATGGGTGAGGGTATGGGTATTGGTATGGGTGAGGGTATGGGTGAGGGTATGGGTATGGGTATGGGTGAGGGTATGGGTATGGGTGAGGGTATGGGTATGGGCAAGGGTATGGGTATGGGTATGGGTGAGGGTATGGGTATGGGTGAGGGTATGGGTATGGGTATGGGTGAGGGTATGGGTGAGGGTATGGGTATGGGTGAGGGTATGGGTGAGGGTATGGGTGAGGGTATGGGTGAGGGTATGGGTATGGGTGAGGGTATGGGTATGGGTAAGGGTATGGGTGAGGGTATGGGTATGGGTGAGGGTATGGGTATGGGTGAGGGTATGGGTATGGGTGAGGGTATGGGTATGGGTATAGGTATGGGTGAGGGTATGGGTGAGGGTATGGGTATGGCTGAGGGTGTGGGTGAGGGTATGGGTATGGGTGAGGGTATGGGTGAGGGTATGGGTATGGGTATGGATATGGGTATAGGTATGGGTGAGGGTATGGGTGAGGGTATGGGTATGGCTGAGGGTGTGGGTGAGGGTATGGGTATGGGTGAGGGTATGGGTGAGGGTATGGGTATGGGTGAGGGTATGGGTATGGGTATGGGTGAGGGTATGGGTATGGGTGAGGGTATGGGTATGGGTATGGGTATGGGGGAGGGTATGGGTATGGGTGAGGGTATGGGTGAGGGTATGGGTGAGGGTATGGGTATGGGTTAGGGTATGGGTGAGGGTATGGGTGAGGGTATGGGTATGGGTGAGGGTATGGGCGAGGGTATGGGTATGGGTATGGGCGAGGGTATGGGTGAGGGTATGGGTATGGGTATGGGTATGGGTGAGGGTATGGGTATGGGTGAGGGTATGGGTTTGGGTGAGGGTATGGGTATGGGTATGGGTGAGGGTATGGGTAAGGGTATGGGTATGGGTGAGGGTATGGGTATGGGTGAGGGTATGGGTATGGGTATGGGTGAGGTTATGGGTGAGGGTATGGGTATGGGTATGGGTGAGGGTATGGGTATGGGTGAGGGTATGGGTATTGGTATAGGTATGGGTGAGGGTATGGGTATGGGTGAGGGTATGGGTGAGGGTATGGGTGAGGGTATGGGTATGGGTGAGGGTATGGGTATGGGTATGGGTATGGGTGAGGGTATGGGTTTGGGTGAGGGTATGGGTATGGGTATGGGTATGGGTGAGGGTATGGGTGAGGGTATGGGTATGGGTATGGGTATGGGTGAGGGTATGGGTATGGGTGAGGGTATGGGTATGGGTGAGGGTATGGGTATGGGTATGGGTGAGGGTATGGGTATGGGTATGGGTGAGGTTATGGGTATGGGTGAGGGTATGGGTATTGGTATAGGTATGGGTGAGGGTATGGGTATGGGTGAGGGTATGGGTGAGGGTATGGGAGAGGGTATGGGTGAGGGTATGGGTATGGGTGAGGGTATGGGTGAGGGTATGGGTACGGGTATGGGTGAGGGTATGGGTGAGGGTATCGGTGAGGGTATGGGTGAGGGTATGGGTATGGGTGAGGGTATGGGTATAGGTGAGGGTATGGGTATAGGTGAGGGTATGGGTATGGGTGAGGGTGAGGTTATGGGTATGGGTGAGGGTATGGGTATGGGTGAGGTTATGGGTGAGGGTATGGGTATGGGTATGGGTGAGGGTATGGGTATGGGTGAGGGTATGGGTATGGGTGAGGGTATGGGTATGGGTATGGGTGAGGGTATGGGTATGGCTGAGGGTGTGGTGAGGGTATGGATATGGGTATGGGTATGGGTGAGGGTATGTGTATGGGTGAGGGTATGGGTGAGGGTATGGGTATGGGTATGGGTGACGGTATGGGTATGGGTGAGGGTATCGGTATGGGTGAGGGTATGGGTATGGGTATGGGTGAGGGTATGGGTGAGGGTATGGGTGAGGGTATGGGTATGGGTGAGGGTATGGGTGAGGGTATTGGTATGGGTGAGGGTATGGGCGAGGGTATGGGTATGGGTATGGGTGAGGGTATGGGTATGGGTGAGGGTATGGGTGAGGGTATGGGTGAGGGTATGGGTATGGGTATGGGTGAGGGTATGGGTATGGGTGAGGGTATGGGTATGGCTGAGGGTGTGGGTGAGGGTATGGATATGGGTATGGGTATGGGTGAGGGTATGGGTGAGGGTATGTGTATGGGTGAGGGTATGGGTGAGGGTATGGGTGAGGGTATGGGTATGGGTATGGGTGACGGTATGGGTATGGGTGAGGGTATGGGTATGGGTGAGGGTATGGGTATGGGTATGGGTATGGGTGAGGGTATGGGTGAGGGTATGGGTGAGGGTATGGGTATGGGTGAGGGTATGGGTATGGGTATGGGTATGGGTGAGGGTATGGGTATGGGTGAGGGTATGGGTATGGGTATGGGTGAGGGTATGGGTATGGGTATGGGTGAGGGTGTGGGTGAGGGTATGGGTATGGGTGAGGGTATGGGTATGGGTGAGGGTATGGGTGAGGGTATGGGTGAGGGTATGGGTATGGGTGAGGGTATGGGTATGGGTGAGGGTATGGGTGAGGGTATGGGTATGGGTATGGGTGAGGGTATGGGTGAGGGTATGGGTGAGGGTATGGGTATGGGTGAGGGTATGGGTGAGGGTATGGGTGAGGGTATGGGTGAGGGTGAGAGTATATGAGAGGGTATGGGTGAGGGTATGGGTATGGGTGAGGGTATGGTGTGGGTATGGGTATGGGTATGGGTGAGGGTATGGGTGAGGGTATGGGTATGGGTATGGGTGAGGGTATGGGTATGTGTGAGGGTATGGGTGAGGGTATGGGTGGGTATGGGTATTGGTGAGGGTATGGGTATGGGTTAGGGTATGGGTATGGGCGAGGGTATGGGTATGGGTGAGGGTATGGGTATGGGTGAGGGTATGGGTATGGGTATGGGTATGGGTGAAGGTATGGATGGGTATGGGTATGGGTGAGGGTATGGGTGAGGGTGGGTATGGGTGAGGGTATGGGTATGGGTGAGGGTATGGGTATGGGTGAGGGTATGGGTATGGGTGAGGGTATGGGTATGGGTGAGGGTATGGGTATGGGTATGGGTAAGGGTATGGGTGAGGCTATGGGTATGGGTGAGGGTATGGGTGAGGGTATGGGTATGGGTATGGGTAAGGGTATGGGTGAGGGTATGGGTGAGGGTATGGGTATGGGTGAGGGTATGGGTATGGGTGAGGGTATGGGTATGGGTATGGGTGAGGGTATGGGTATGGGTGAGGGTATGGGTATGGGTGAGGGTATGGGTATGGGTGAGGGTATGGGTATGGGTATAGGTATGGGTGAGGGTATGGGTGAGGGTATGGGTATGGCTGAGGGTGTGGGTGAGGGTATGGGTATGGGTGAGGGTATGGGTATGGGTGAGGGTATGGGTATGGGTGAGGGTTTGGGTATGGGTGAGGGTATGGGTATGGGTGAGGGTATGGGTATGGGTGAGGGTATGGGTGAAGGTATGGGTATGGGTGAGGGTATGGGTGAGGGTATGGGTATGGGTGAGGGTATGGGTATGGTGAGGGTATGGGTATGGGTATGGGTGAGGGTATGGGTATGGGTGAGGGTATGGGTATGGGTGAGGGTATGGGTATGGGTATGGGTGAGGGTATGGGTAAGGGTATGGGTGAGGGTATGGGTGAGGGTATGGGTGAGGGTATGGGTATGGGTGAGGGTATGGGTATGGGTGAGGGTATGGGTGAGGGTATGGGTATGGGTATGGCTGAGGGTGTGGGTGAGGGTATGGGTATGGGTGAGGGTATGGGTGAGGGTATGGGTGAGGGTATGGGTATGGGTGAGGGTATGGGTATGGGTGAGGGTATGGGTATGGGTATGGGTGAGGGTATGGGCGAGGGTATGGGTATGGGTGAGGGTATGGGTGAGGGTATGGGTATGGGTGAGGGTATGGGCGAGGGTATGGGTATGGGTATGGGTGAGGGTATGGGTGAGGGTATGGGTATGGGTGAGGGTATGGGTGAGGGTATGGGTATGGGTATGGGTATGGGTATGGCTGAGGGTGTGGGTGAGGGTATGGGTATGGGTGAGGGTATGGGTGAGGGTATGGGTGAGGGTATGGGTATGGGTGAGGGTATGGGTATGGGTGAGGGTATGGGTATGGGTATGGGTGAGGGTATGGGTATGGGTGAGGGTATGGGTATGGGTGAGGGTATGGGTATGGGTATGGGTATGGGTGAGGGTATGGGTGAGGGTATGGGTATGGGTATGGGTGAGGGTATGGGTGAGGGTATGGGTGAGGGTATGGGTGAGGGTATGGGTATGGGTATGGGTGAGGGTATGGGTATGGGTGAGGGTGTGGGTATGGGTATGGGTGAGGGTATGGGTGAGGGTATGGGTATGGGTGAGGGTGAGGGTATGGGTGAGGGTATGGGTATGGGTGAGGGTATGGGTATGGGTATGGATATGGGTGAGGGTATGGGTATGGGTGAGGGTATGGGTATGTGTATGGGTGTGGGTGAGGGTATGGGTATGGGTATGGGTGAGGGTATGGGTGAGGGTATGCGTATGGGTAAGGGTATGGGTGAGGGTATGGGCAAGGTTATGGGTATGGGTATGGGTATGGGTATGGGTGAGGGTATGGGTATGGGTGAGGGTATGGGTATGGGTATGGGTGAGGGGCTGTGTTTAACCCGAAAGACTACATAACATTTGAAGAGACAGAAATTGAAGCTATGTTTGACTCATGCTGAAAACTTACAATTGTATCGGCAGAAGCTTTTGAGAAAGTGTTTAAAGGCAAGATGAAACTCCAAAAAATTGATGTCAGGCCGGGTGGATATGGGGGTCAACTCATACGCTTGAGAGGTTTCTTTTGGGGCACTGTTGGCTATAAGGACAGAATTGCTGTAACCAAGGTTTATGTATCTAATAAAGGGGACAACATACTGGGATGGCAAGCACAAAAAGACCTTGGCATCTATCTCAATCCTAACAAGGACCCGCAAATCCTGGTACAAGAGGTGGACAATATAGGTGTAAGGATTGAAGATGAGTTCAAAGGACTTGTCTCGGCTACAGCTGTTTTCCAAAGGAACAATCTTCATGAAGGAATTCCTGGAGTGATGATGTTCTGATCTTTGGAGAAGACAACACTCAACATGAATGCAGGCTCAGACAAGTTCTAGAGAGATTTTTAGAGCAATGCCTAACTGTCAAGAAGGAGAAATGGAGGATTGGGTGCTCAGATAAAGAGTTTCTGGGACATAAGGTAACCGGAGAAGGAATACTTCCCAAAACAGAGTTACAGAACACCATCCTCAACTTAACTCCTCCCAGTAGCAAAGAGGAAATCAAATTATTCATGGGCATGTTCGAGTTTTACAGCAAGTTTGTCCAGAACTTTGCCAGGCCAGGCGAACCTACCAGATTCGCAATCTCCTAAGAAAGGGGGTAACATTTGACTGGAGTGAGGCATGCCAAATAGAATTTGACCACACCAAGAAAGCACTGGCCGAGGCACCCAATCTCAGAGCTTTTGTTCCTGGTAGGAGGACCTTCCTGACCACGGACGCCAGCACAAAGGGTTGGGTGCGGTCCTTACTCAGGAAGGTGAAAAGGGGGAAGAGACTTTAGCGTTCGCATCCATATCCCTACGTCAGGCAGAGTACAACTGCTCAGTTATCGAGAAAGAGGCACTTGCGGTACATTGGGCCACCAACAAATTTGGGGATTTCATATGGGGAACAAAGTTCGACATAAAGACTGACCACAAGTCCCTTGTAGAAGTCTTTACCAAGAATGGTTTAGACGTCATCTCGAGCAGAATAAGAAGGTGGGTAATGAGCTTACAAGAATACACCTTTGGGGTAGAGTACATACCAGGGGTGAAGAATTTAGCCGCTGACTGTCTCTCGCGGCTGGTAAGGGAAACCCCAGGAGGGATCGAGGAGGAGAACAGGCCAAGTGAAGAGGACAATTAATGGAGAGCGAGAACGTATGTGCCATCACTCAAGGGGCAGTGAATGAAGAACTCTGGAAGGTGGAGTTGGAGGGTGATGTGCTTCTTCAAGAAGTATGCGCAAAGACCAAGGGAGGTTGGTCTGACTGCGACAAGAAGGAGGAATCTCTCCGACCATTCTGGAAGGTCAGAGATGAGCTATCCGTTGAGGACAATTGTCTTTTCCGTGGTACAAAGTTGGTTCCGCCACGGAATTTGAGAGAAGTACTGGTTAATTTGGCCCATGAGGATCACCTGGGCATCACTAAAACTAAGCAGAGGTTACGCCTAGACTACTGGTGGCCGAATATGGATATAGAGATAGAGAGGAAGATAAGGGAGTGTATACCCTGCTCGGCCAGCGACAAGGTACTTAAACAATACACACCTCCTATGCACTGCAGGACTCTGGCGGAAGGCCCGTGGGCTGATGTAGCCTTAGACATTGTGGGGCCGTTATCAGGAGAGAACCGTACCCCGTACATCCTTGTACTTTTGGACTCATACTCTAAGTGGCCTGAGCTGAAGTTCGGGTCTGAAATAACCACAAGTCGGTCATTGAGTTTCTCCTGGAAGTGTTCCTCCGTGAGGGGTTGCCCAGTAGTATCCTCACGGATAATGGGGTGCAACTCTGCTCTAGAGAAATGAAGGAATTCCTGGAGTGCAATGGGATCAAACACAGGTTGGGCACTCTCTACCACCCAGAGCACAACAGGATTTTTGAGAGATTCAACAAGACCATTAAAGAATGCATACAGCTAGCCAGAGCGAGTGGGTTGTGTTGGAGGCAGGAGGTGATCAAATGCCTAGAAGCTTACAGATTAACTCCTCATCAAACCACGGGCATGACACCATTTGAGCTGTTAAGAGCTAGGAAACCCAATTACAGGTGGGTACCGGGTGGAGGAAATGGTACAAGGGGTGGACTACCCCCATCCGAGAAACACCTTGGAGAGACAGAGAACGGAGGGCCATGGCGGATGGGAAGAGAACATTCGATATTGCCCATGTGGTAAAAGAGATCCATTACAAGGCACGGGACCATGTGAAAATCAGAGCCCCCACAGGGAAGGCGAGCTGGTCGGAATTTACAGAGCCCACAAGGATTGTCAAACTATTCAGAAATGCTCAGGACGGGTGTATCTGGAACCTGAGCAGAGTGGCAAGGTGTGACATTCCCACTGGGCAGGGGGACATGCTGGGCAGTGGGTCAAGCCTGATTCTGCTAGGTCGGGTGAGTCATCAAGTGATGGGAGGATAGACACTCACCGCAGGCTGAGCAGTAGGGTCATCTGTCGTCCCAAATATTTGGATCAGTATGTAGATAAGTAGTCCTGAGGTTTTCTTGCCTTGTTGCTTTAACTTGAAATATGTAAGGAGGGGGATGTGTTGTATCTTCCGGTTTTAGGGACCCTTGTCCCTTTTGCTGCACCCCTCCCCTCATGCACATTGTAGTTCTATCCCCTGTGCGACCTTAGAACGCTGCCACGCCGAAGGTTCTAAGTCGATCTCCTTGCGAGGAGATGACGAGGCATCGGTGGTGTGTGAGCTGTGGCTGAGGTCCTTATCTGATGTTATCTGAATAAACTCCAGACTTCAAGTACACTCTACGGCTTCTTATGGTGTTTCAATGCAAAGACATTAACTTTTAGATGTCACACCAAGCCCTCAGGTGTGAAAGAAATCTCCTCCCCCTACTCTGAATGCAGCCCAGGTCTATTCAGCCCAGCCTTGACTCACCCTGAAAAGACAGGACACACCAACCCCCCAAGTTGCTGCCTGAACAGAATGCACATCTCCAGCGCCTGCTTCTCTAAAGTCAGACATGCAATACAAAACCTAGCAAAGGCACACTGGATGGTTAGGCAAGAAAATACCTACTTTCTAAAAGTGGTATTTTCAAACACAGATTGTAAAAATCGCCCTCACTAAAAGATGCATCTTAACATTATGAGTTCAGGCTTATCAGACTACTTTCCTATCATGTTCCCATGGGTAGCAATGCTCATAAGATGTTATGACCAAACTCCCCATTCTATCCTATGAAGACAAATAGCCTTACAATAGTGAAAAAAGAAATTGGCAGTAATTCACTGTCAGGACATGCCACACTCACCAGGACATGTCCTACCTTTCACATACACTGCACCATGCCCACAGGGGTACCTTGGGCCTACCTTAGGGGTGACTAACATGTAGGAAGAGGGAATATTAGGGCCTGGCAAGTGGGTGCACTGGCCAGGTCGACATGGCAGTACTAGACTGCACACAGGCACTGCAATGGCTGGCCTGATTTACATTTACAGGCTGCTTATGTGGGTATCACAATCAGTGCTGCAGGCCCACTAGCATCATTTGATTTACAGGCCCTAAGGACACACAGTGCACTGTACTAGGGACTGACTAGTAAATCAAATATACCAATCATGGAATCACCAATCGATAACAACACTTTACATGGAGCACTTGCACTGTGGCACTGAACAGCAGTGGCAAAGTGCCCAAAGCATCTAGACCAACAAAAAACAAAGTCCAACACACAGGATCATAACAGGAGGTAAAGGCAAAAATACAGGGGAAACCCACACCAATGATGCCAGATCTAACACATACTATTTCATCTCATTCTAGAACGTAAATATTATTAAATGTATACCACTCTGTCATAATTATTTTACAAGTGTAAAGTCATTTAATTAATGAAAATGGGGTTGCACTTTTAAAAATATTTACTCATACATACATACTCGTTCAGCTGTCGGATTGTGGTTTTACGGAGAGCATAAAGGGGCTTGCAGACAACCCACTGCTGACCATTGGTTGGCGATACAGTCATTCTAATTTTCATGCTTCTAATTTGATGGTGTGCCTAGTCTATTTGGTCTGTTCCTCCCCTGGAACATTCCGAATGTACTTGTCATTCCATTGCTTACTTTTAGAGAACTGCTTTTTTCTGGTCTTAAGCACTCATTGAGAGTGCATATATTTTCTCACTACTACCACATAATTCTAATTAACATAATTTCACTCAACACCACACAATTCTATGCCTCACAAATTAACTTGATACATTTCCATACTCACCACATAATTCAACAAGAAACCACATAATACAAAACAACACCATTACATAACACACCACATACATACAATTCACACCACACAATTTCACATCACACCACATAATTCCACATCACACCACAAAATTCAACATCACACCACACAATTAAAGTCCACTACATAACAATCCACAGCACAAAATACAATACCATATAATTAGTCTCCATAACACAAAGTCCCACTTCACATAGTTCCTAGACACTAAACACCACATAATTACTATCCATATAATTCCACTGCACACTACATACATCCATTCCACTCCAAATCACATAAGTCAGTCAGTCAAAATAGGCTTTATTTCGATAATAAAATCTTAAAAAGCAGTACATACAATAGAAAATATTCAAAACATTATATTCTTTAAGATTTCCATAAAAAGATAACATTTATAAATTAGCTAAAACAGGTACAGTTAATATCTCAGATTAAACAATTAATTTAAGCCTTCTTGATCTGATCACCCAGGCCCAACTTAAAAATTTAGCAATGCCACACACAAATAAGGGCCGGGTGTCATACTTTAAAATTCTCAGAGCTACCATACATTGCCTCATACCCAAATCCCTACAGATAGGTTTTAGCCATCTAGATCTAGGGGCTTAGTAGGCAGGACATTCAAAAAATAAATGAGGGACCGGCTCAGTCCTCTGGGGGCAAAAGGCACATGTTGAAATGGTTTGCGCTGGGATTTTCCAGGTCGATGTCAATTCTCTCACTGGTAAAATACCCAGTCTAAATTTGATAAACAGGGCCCTGTCTCTAGATTTTGATATTACATCGAGGTAGGGTTCCCGATAAATCACATCCTTTACCAAGATAAAGTCCCTAGAGGATCTGCAAAGGTCGGGGTTCGAGATTCTCTTCCCCGTCAGCCAGTCCCAATAAATCCTCTTATGGGTAGATTTGGGCGGGGCAGTCCTAGAATACCATGACTCCCAAAGCCCTAATTCCCCGAGTAGTGATTTTTTGTCCCGCAGCCACCCGATCTTTGACCATCCAGGCAGTTCTAGTATCTCTCTGAGACCATCTGCATAACTGGAAAGCTCTGGGACTCTCCAAAGTCCAACCCAGAGGAGCAGAGGGCGCAGTCTAGCCTGGTCTCTGATGGGGCGACATCCCAAGTCCAGAAATAGTGGTACGGTTGGGGTACTGTAAGGGAGGGACAATAAATCTTTCAAAAATTTGGATTCTGAGGATGCTAACTGATCAACATTCTCCGATCCCCATAGCTCAGCGCCGTACAGGGCCGCACTAACCCCTCTGGCTGAATAGATATCCATTACAGGAGCTATAGGTTTGAAGGATGATGAGCGCTGCTCTTTAAGGAGAGCCCCTGCCACCCTTTTATGGCTCAACAACATCTTTTGAACGTGTGTTGACCACCTCATGGTGTCGGACAGACGGATGCCCAAATAATCAAATTCTTTGACCCTCTCCAAATGTACCCGATTTAATAATGGTGGTTTCCCAAGCTTTTTCGGTGGATTGAGGATCAAATATTTGGTTTTATCTGTATTAATTTGAAGGTCCCTTTTCTCACAAAAAAGTTGAAAACTATCGAGGAGAATTTGTAATCCCATAGGCAACTTAGAGATGAGCAGGGTGTCGTCGGCAAAGAGTAGGGTAGGAACTCTCCTACCCGCCAGGGATGGTGAATCGTATGGCTTTTCCAGAAGATGTTCCACCACTCCGCTCACGTACAACGAGAACAGAGTGGGGGCGAGCACACATCCCTGGCGTACTCCCCTGTTTACCGGTATTTTTGCAGACTTCTCACCCTGCTTACCCCACCACACCTGAGCAAAATTCCCCGAGTGAAGCTTAATCACCAAAGATAGAAGGTAAATTGGCATTCCCAAATCAAGCAAAACCTTCCACAAAAGGCTCCGGGGGACAAGATCGAACGCCGTCCGTATATCAATAAAGGCAAGATATAAACTGCCTTTACCCAGGATAACCACTTTCCAATACAGAAGCATCAATCTCAAGGTTTGCTCGATGGTCCCAGTACCCGACCTAAACCCAGCCTGCAGATCTGAATTTTTTTTATTGTCCTCTATCCACTAGAGTACTCTTCCCCAGAACCACCTTCCCTGCCACCTTCTGGGACGAATCGATTAGGCTTATGGGCCTATAATTTGCTTGGTCGTCCCTATTCCCCTTCTTAAAGATAGGAACAACCTCAGCACCCATCCATGAGTCAGGGAGGACTGCACCACAATAGGAAGCATTAAGCAACAAGGAAATGAGTAGCCCCCATTCAGTCATATTTAAACGAAACAAATCCCCGGGTACCCCATCCGGGCCCGGTGCTTTGTGGGGTACTAGAGAAGAAATAACCCTCTCCGCCTCCCTAGGTGTAAAGGATTGAATTTCCCTACACTCAGTCGTGCTCATTGGAGGCAGGAAAAAAAAACACCGGAGTCGGCCTGGGAGGATGAGTAAAGTTTAGAAAAGTGGTTGAACCATGCCTCCTCCGGAATATTACAGGTTAGCAAGGAGTCAACCGGCCTATTTCTTGACCTAACTAGATTCCAAAAACCCCTCAGGACCCTCCCGGCACTAGCCTCTTTTAGCTCTTGCCAAAACTGATCGTCCCACTCTTTTTGGCATTATTAATGGTAAATTTATAAGCCTTCCTGGCCACCCCAATCCTCTCCAAACTCTTAGACCTTACCGCTTCTATCAAGACCATTTTCTCTCTCCGACATTTCTTGGAATACCATCCATAGGACCCACTGGGTTCTCTGCACAAATTCTTAGGAGGATCCTTATTGCAAATCACAAATAGCTCACCAACAGCATCAATAGTATTACAAAAAAGGGAGGAGACAGATGAAAAAGTGAGGGGACTACTACCAAGACTGATCATAGCCTTAGACATAATTGTGCCTATTCCATGAACCTTACCCTCATCCAAACTGAACTTTTGCCACTTAAGTCGCCTCCCACAATTAGCCGGAAGAACTTCACCAGTTGTTCGCAAGACTGGAACATCCCGCAAATGGAAAGGAGCCGTTAACATGGGCAGTAGCGATAAAGAAAGCGGATTATGGTCGCTTTCTGTAGAAGGAATGACAACCATATCAGACATAAAGGCCCAAAGGTTGTAGTCCAATAGAAAATAATCTATTCTAGATGAATGGCCAACCCTATTAAATGTATGCGAACCATACGGGTCTGACTTGGATCTGTAATTAGCCGCCCTTAAACCATACTCAAGAACTAGAGCATTTAGCTGCATAGCACGTTTGGAGCATCTTTCTATGGGTGCTAGTGCTAGAGGAGGGACGCCCCTCCTTGTGTCCTCCTCTGCTATAATTCCACTGCACACTACATACATCCATTCCACTCCAAAACACATCAGTAAAAAAGATTTACGTTTACAACGCCAATAGCTCTAACTCTCGCAAATGGGAGACCTATTGCATTGCAAATGCTTGTTACTGTGTAGTTAAACGTTAGTACTGCATTCGCTCCTGCGGTGTTGTGGGCGCCTTTGGAAAACAGAAAATGCAAAAGAGGGGGCACATCGCTGGACACTTCGCCGCAGGTAGCGTGTAACCGCGGGCAGCGTGTAACTTCTAAAACAGGTGTGTGCTCAATGATATTAACTCTATCCCAGCAAACTTTTGTTTAAAAAGCAGTATGTAGGTGAAAAAAATACCATAAGTGTGTGCGCTTTCTGCAGGAGTTACACAGAGATGGAGCGTTTGCACATTGTCTGATTGCACCGTTTTCAAACAGAATGGTATCCTTTTTTCCACCACTGTGGTACTAGGGTACTCTTTGTTTGCTTTATAGTTAAGGTTTAGCTATGCATTGGGCACTGCGATGTTCTGGACGCTTTTAGAATACAGAGAAGAGAGCAGAGGGCGCCCAATGTAAGACACATAGCAGCAGGCACCGTCTAGGGACAGCCTGTAAACTTTTTCATCCTCCCTAACACCAACCTGCGACCTCTTCCAACGCACACTTCTTACAGGAAAGACGCGTGCCCTCCAGCATATGTTTACTGTCTGATAACCAAGCGTTTGCCATTTGTTAGTAATGAATTAACAGTCGCTGAACACAGCACCACACCAACAGAGCCCTCAGGGCCAACATCCTCCAGCAGCAAATGTACGAAAGTACCAGCATCCATTCGTCACTCCCTAGATTAGCGATCAAAGCACGATTTCTAAACTTACAACTATTTATATTTTCTTTTATTTCCAGCTCTACTTATAAGAGATATGTTCAGATGGCATTATGTTATGTTGTGTTAGGCTAGGCTGTATTATGTTGTGTTAGGCTAGGCTGTATTATGTTGTGTTAGGCTAGGCTGTATTATATTGTGTTAGGCTAGGCTGTATTATGTTGTGTTAGGCTAGGCTGTATTATGTTATGTTAGGCTAGGCTGTGTTATGTTGTGTTAGGCTAGGCTGTGTTATGTTGTGTTAGGCTAGGCTGTATTATGTTATGTTAGGCTAGGCTGTGTTATGTTGTGTTAGGCTAGGCTGTGTTATGTCGTGTTAGGCTAGGCTGTATTATGTTGTGTTAGGCTAGGCTGTGTTATGTTGTGTTAGGCTAGGCTGTGTTATGTTGTGTTAGGCTAGGCTGTGTTATGTTGTGTTAGGCTAGGCTGTATTATGTTATGTTAGGCTAGGCTGTGTTATGTTGTGTTAGGCTAGGCTGTGTTATGTTGTGTTAGGCTAGGCTGTATTATGTTATGTTAGGCTAGGCTGTGTTATGTTGTGTTAGGCTAGGCTGTGTTATGTCGTGTTAGGCTAGGCTGTATTATGTTGTGTTAGGCTAGGCTGTGTTATGTTGTGTTAGGCTAGGCTGTGTTATGTTGTGTTAGGCTAGGCTGTGTTATGTTGTGTTAGGCTAGGCTGTATTATGTTATGTTAGGCTAGGCTGTGTTATGTTGTGCTAGGCTAGGCTGTGTTATGTTGTGTTAGGCTAGGCTGTATTATGTTATGTTAGGCTAGGCTGTATTATGTTATGTTAGGCTAGGCTGTGTTATGTTGTGTTAGGCTAGGCTATGTTATGTTGTGTTAGGCTAGGCTATGTTATGTTGTGTTAGGCTAGGCTGTATTATGTTGTGTTAGGCTAGGCTATGTTATGTTGTGTTAGGCTAGGCTGTGTTATGTTGTATTAGGCTAGGCTATGTTATGTTGTGTTAGGCTAGGCTGTATTATGTTGTGTTAGGCTAGGCTGTGTTATGTTGTATTAGGCTAGGCTGTATTATGTTGTGTTAGGCTAGGCTGTGTTATGTCGTGTTAGGCTAGGCTGTGTTATGTTGTGTTAGGCTAGGCTGTATTATGTTATGTTGTGTTAGGCTAGGCTATGTTATGTTGTGTTAGGCTAGGCTGTGTTATGTTGTATTAGGCTAGGCTATGTTATGTTGTGTTAGGCTAGGCTGTATTATGTTGTGTTAGGCTAGGCTGTGTTATGTTGTATTAGGCTAGGCTGTATTATGTTGTGTTAGGCTAGGCTGTGTTATGTCGTGTTAGGCTAGGCTGTGTTATGTTGTGTTAGGCTAGGCTGTATTATGTTGTGTTAGGCTAGGCTGTGTTATGTTGTGTTAGACTAGGCTGTGTTATGTTGTGTTAGGCTAGACTGTGTTATGTTGTGTTAGGCTAGACTGTGTTATGTCGTGTTAGGCTAGACTGTGTTATGTCGTGTTAGGCTAGGCTGTGTTATGTCGTGTTAGGCTAGGCTGTGTTATGTCGTGTTAGGCTAGGCTGTATTATGTTGTGTTAGGCTAGGCTGTGTTATGTCGTGTTAGGCTAGGCTGTATTATGTTGTGTTAGGCTAGGCTGTGTTATGTCGTGTTAGGCTAGGCTGTGTTATGTTGTGTTAGGCTAGGCTGTATTATGTTGTGTTAGGCTAGGCTGTGTTATGTTGTGTTAGGCTAGGCTGTGTTATGTCGTGTTAGGCTAGGCTGTGTTATGTCGTGTTAGGCTAGGCTGTATTATGTTGTGTTAGGCTAGGCTGTATTATGTTGTGTTAGGCTAGGCTGTGTTATGTTGTATTAGGCTAGGCTATGTTATATTGTGTTAGGCTAGGCTGTGTTATGTTGTATTAGGCTAGGCTATGTTATGTTGTGTTAGGCTAGGCTGTATTATGTTGTGTTAGGCTAGGCTGTGTTATGTTGTGTTAGGCTATGTTATGTTGTGTTTGGCTAGGCTGTATTATGTTGTGTTAGGCTAGGCTGTGTTATGTTGTATTAGGCTAGGCTATGTTATGTTGTGTTAGGCTAGGCTGTGTTATGTTGTGTTAGGCTAGGCTGTATTATGTTGTGTTAGGCTAGACTGTGTTATGTCGTGTTAGGCTAGGCTGTGTTATGTTGTGTTAGGCTAGGCTGTGTTATGTTGTGTTAGGCTAGACTGTGTTATGTCGTGTTAGGCTAGACTGTGTTATGTCGTGTTAGGCTAGGCTGTGTTATGTCGTGTTAGGCTAGGCTGTGTTATGTCGTGTTAGGCTAGGCTGTATTATGTTGTGTTAGGCTAGGCTGTGTTATGTTGTGTTAGGCTAGGCTGTGTTATGTTGTGTTAGGCTAGGCTATGTTATGTTGTGTTAGGCTAGGCTGTGTTATGTTGTGTTAGGCTAGGCTGTATTATGTTGTGTTAGGCTAGGCTGTATTATGTTGTGTTAGGCTAGGCTGTATTATGTTGTGTTAGGCTAGGCTATGTTATGTTGTGTTAGGCTAGGCTGTTGTGAGAAGTTGGCCTGATATGTAGTGTTTCCAATTCTGGAACCACTGGGTATCAGTCCAAACAAACCCCAAAGATGTCAGGTTGTAAGTCAACCTTGTTAGACAAGCTATCCTAGTGGTAGCATGGACTAAGCAGCCTTAAAGGCTTAACTTAAGAGGTCGTGTTAAGCGAGCTGTTTTACCACATACAATCCTGTAATCAAATGAAAGGACACCACACAAGTATATATTGTAAAAATATATGTATTTATTTCTAAATTACTCCCCAGTACTCTTTATGAGGAAAGGGGCACAAGCGTTAAATCAAAAGCACAGTAAAACATATAAAGTTGCACAATTATGGATGAGGGCGGGTGGCCACTCAGACCATATACTAAAAAAGTGGTATAAGTAACACTTATCGAACAGTGGTTAGGCCTAGGGCCTAGAGATTCGCTGGGAGCAGTCAGGACTAGCAATGATGAAGTCGGGAGTAGCCCACAGGAGACGGGTGCAGCACGGAAAGTGCGGCGCGCACCAATGCAATGTCAATGGTGCGTAAAAGTTAGTTAAAGTGAATTAAAAGATACTTCCGCTGAACCTAGAAACACAAAACTTTAGACACAGACCCTTGAGGTGTGTACCAGTGTGGGAACACCGGCGTTGCAATGTTACCTCACCCACAGGCCGTGGGTGCACAGGGTCGAAGTGGCGTCGGGTTCTGGCACGCAGGTTCTTGGTGCTTGAAGCTGTTGCAGCTGCAGGCGATGTGAAGCAGAAGTGTCCGGTGCGATCCAAGGGTGGATCGAAGTAGAAAAGTACCTGAAAGCAGAGGGGACAGAGTCTGGGTCACTCAGCAGTGACCAGGGTGGAACCAGGACGGAACCAGGCAATGTCGGGCGCAATCAGGCGGTTGTTGATAGGCTTCTCTCTGCTGTCACGTGGGCTCAGGGGCATCTGCGACGTCCAGGAGCAGGTCACGGTCTGTCCCACGTAGGCTCTCGCCGTCAGCACCGTCGGCTTCAAGATTGCAGCAAACAGCACTTGGCAAAAGCAATCCACGCGGAACCGGGAGATTGCTTATCACTCAAACCAGGAGGGTCAGAGTGGGGGCTCCTTTTCACAGGAGCTGGTGCAGATCTGGAGCAACCAGAAAAGCGAGTCGTATTTAAAGTTTCGTCGGCACAGGGGCCACAAGCCAGCTGGCAAGTGACCGGGCCAACGCGTCGAGCCCACACAAGCAGAAGGGCCCCACGCAGCACTCGTTGAGTGTGGAGGGGTGAGCTTTGGTGCAAGTGGAGCTCGGGGCTAGGGCTTCTCAAACCCCGGTGCACAGCTTCGAGGATCACTCGTGGGCTGCACGGTCAGCGTCTCGTGGCCTTTTCAAGATGGCGTGCCCCATGCTTCCGGTCGCCTCCACGGGTCTCAGCTCTACAGGGACTGTGGATCGGGCAGGTAGAAGGCAGGCAAGCTTGATCTCGTCGATCTCTGTCGCTCGAGTTCCGGCGGGAACTGCAACAAAGCAAGGGTCGAGGGCTGGATGGTGCCTGTTTGCACAGGGTGGTCACTCCTTGACCACAAGGGAGATTCTTCAGTCTTCTGCGTTGAGTAGAAAGTCGAAGGGTCCAGAATTCGTTTCTTATGTTTCTTCAGGATGATCTGAGTTGCATTGGGACTGCTCCCCCTC
>NW_028249098.1:0-84073 GCF_964263255.1 Lissotriton vulgaris | reverse complement strand
TTCATCTATAAAGTATTAGATAACAGAGTGTCAGAAAAATATATATGTATATATATATATATATATATATATATTCACTAAAAAAAACATAGGTTTTAGGCCTTATATAGTTAGGAATTAACATATAAAAAACCATTGAAATTCCTCCTATATAGTTAGCTGGACATTTTATTGATATAAAACCAATGAAATTTGACATATAGTTAGGCCCACTAACTATATATTTCGCGCATCCGCAATCCAATGCTGATGATGTCACATATTACATCATTCATGACATCACTGATGACATCACTGATGACAGCTCATTTAACATCAATAATTACACCACTAATGATATACTTCATGTGATAATACAATGCACCTTCTTACACTCTAATACACCTAGTGTAAAATACAAAGTATCATTTTTGAAACTATTGACACACCAATACCATTTACTACATACCCACTAACTAATTCCTACGTCTATGTGATAATACAATGCACCTCCTTACACTCTAATACACCTAGTGTAAAATACAAAGTATCATTTTTGAAACTATTGACACACCAATACCATTTACTACATACCCACTAACTAATTCCTACGTCTACATGCACATTCATTCATTCACCCATAAGGTCATTCGTACATACTGTCACTCATCATTGCAACACTATCATATGCACTCATACACCTATGCAGACACTCACACACTGCCACTCATCCATGGAGTTACTCACACACATACTCAGTCCTGTAAAGAATCAATCACACTTTGATTTCTTGATCTATACAGTTAAACACAGAACAGCTTACATTTTCACAGATATACAAACACATACTTACTCACTTATACAATCAAATCCTTCATCCATACTCTTATACATCCTCTCATTCTTCAATATGTAAAACATATTTAAACTTTACAAAAACACACAGACACTGGATGATGTCATCAGTGATGTCATCAGTGATGTCACTGACCATGTCATGAATGATGTAATATGTGACATCATCAGCATTGGATTGCGGATGCGCGAAATATATAGTTAGTGGACCTAACTATATGTCGAATTTCATTGGTTTTATATCAATAAAATGTCCAGCTAACTATATAGGAGGAATTTCAATGGTTTTTTATATGTTAATTCCTAACTATATAAGGCCTAAAACCTATGGTTTTTTTTAGTGAATTTCATTGGTTTTTTAAAGGCTAATTCCTAACTATATATAGTGTATAACCTTTGGTTTTTTCGGTGAATTTCATTGGTTTTTTAAATGCTAATATATATATATATATATATATATAGGAGGAATTTCAATGGTTTTTTATATGTTAATTCCTAACTAAATAAGGCCTAAAACCTATGGTTTTTTTAGTGAATTTCATTGGTTTTTTAAAGGCTAATTCCTAACTATATATAGTGTATAACCTTTGGTTTTTTCAGTGAATTTCATTGGTTTTTTAAATGCTAATATATATATATATATATATATAGGAGGAATTTCAATGGTTTTTTATATGTTAATTCCTAACTAAATAAGGCCTAAAACCTATGTTTTTTTTAGTGAATTTCATTGGTTTTTTAAAGGCTAATTCCTAACTATATATAGTGTATAACCTATGGTTTTTTCAGTGAATTTCATTGTTTTTTTAAAAGCTAATATATATATATATATATAAGGCCAGACACCTATGGTTTTTTCAGTGAATTTGCAAGGTTTTGAAAATGCTAATTCTATTAGCGGATAACGTTTAAATATGGTAATATCCTTGTGGGACCACCTGAGCAGCCCTAGGGATCCGATTTTTCATGCATGAACGATGGTTGGATGCATGATGGATGAATGATTCTTGGGTCGATGCATGGATGGATGCATGCATGATAGATGGGTGAATGGATGCATGAATGATGGATGGATGCAGGATGGATGGATGGGTGGGTGGATGGATGGGGTCCATGAATGGTGGGTGGGAGGGTGGCTGGGTGTTGGATGGATGCATGATTGTTGGCTGGAAGATGGATGGATGGCTGGTGGATGCATGATGGATGAATGATTGTTGGGTGGATGCATGATGGGTGAATGCATGATGGGTGGGTGGATGAATGAATGCTGGGTGGATGCATGATGGTTGGATGCAGGGTGGATGGATGGATGCATGGGTGGATGCATGTTGGGTGGATAGCTGGATGGATGGGTGGATGCATGCATGCATGAATGAATGAATAATGGATGGATGTATGATGGCTGGATGGGTGGCTGGATGGATGGTGGATGGATGGGTGGCTGGATGGTGGACTGTTTGAGTGGTGGGTGAGCAGTATCAGACTGCCTGCACAATGTCAGGGTGACTGTGCGTAGTAAATGGTAGGTAAGTGTGCAGGGTGAGCAGTGTTTGAGGATAGGTGAAAGGTATGCAAGTAATTTGTAGCAGAATACATTGAATAAAAATAGGTGGATCGATAGGTGAACGGTAGTGTGGATGGATGGTAGGGTGCGGATGGATGAAGGATGGGTCAATGGATGGATGAATGGATGGATGGGTTGACAGGGTAGTATGTTTGCCATTCTTCTTAATAATATTCCCGATCATTTCTTAAATTCATCATAATACAGTTACATTTTTATGTCGGACCCTGGGACTGTATCGAAATCATGGCCATAGATTCATCTGCTATATAATTGCCCTTTCCGCCCCTTTCTAAAATGCCTGCAAACACCACATGTTGGACCGGATCACTAAAGAAATCTATTTCTTTTCCAAGCTGCTATTCCTGGACCTACTGAGTCGGTCTTGGTGCACTAAATAAATCCAAAAACATAAGGCAATGGATACAGTGTCTTTAAAACAGAACGTTGCATCAATTAGCTACGTATACGAGTAAAAAGGAAGCTTACACGTACATCCTTTATGGTTCAAACAGTAACATATTCTCCATGAGCCCTTCCGCTCCCTCTAGTGCTCCCTTAACAGAACACCCAGCAAGTTCCGCCCTGCTCAGAACGCTACCACAACAGCTTCAGTCACAGCTTTGATTTCCCCCGCAGGCTATTTTGGGAGGCATGCTAACTCGCAGCAGTGCTTCAATAGATATGAGCGCCAGACGCACTGTTTACTCTATCACTCAAGCTCCGTGATCAATATGGATTATTGGGTCAGTGTCCATATTATAGTGACCCTCCGCTAGCGCTTGTAAAAGGGGAGCCACATTGTTCCCCACGTGAAGCGGAGGTTCCAAGATAATGGGAAAACCAGAATGCCAGCCAGACGTTACAATCTTACTGTAAACTGACATGTAGGAACCGATTTGTCGCTGGCATAGGGAAGTATTGAATTTACTGGCTAGGCCTCTTTGCTGTTAATACAACCATCATGCCGACGGTCACCTTTCCTCTTCGTCGGTACTTCTAATCGGCATCTGAGCCGATCGGGGAGGTGAGGAAGGCCGTCTGGGCTGCAGTATATAACGCTCATTGCCATTGGAATAGCGAGCGTCACATGTATCTCAGCGAGCATCCTGATTGGCTGACTTATGAGCCAATGGGGGCTGGATGTTGTCGATACTTAAAAAGGTAAACAAAGCCCCGTAAATGGACTGATGTAAATGGCCTCGTTCTAAGCCAAAGAGGTGCAAACTTAGGTTATTTATGAGAAGAGTTGTAAGAAATTGTGAAAGGGGTAACATCAACATGCCAATGGTTATTAATTCGGCGAGTTTGTTTATGTTTTATTAATCGGCTCATTGTCAAACTTAGGTTATTTATGAGAAGAGTTGTAAGACATTGTGAAAGGGGTAACATCAACATGCCGATGGTTATTAATTCGGCGAGTTTGTTTATGTTTTATTAATCGGCTCATTGTCATTGGAACAGCCAGGGGGAAGCGGAAACCACGTCCTCCCGGCCCCGCCTACAACCAGGCGGCGACGGCGGCCATTTTAAGGCGGCTCGGGCCGCGGCGATGATCTCGGCAGTAAAACGAGGGGTGAGCACCCTCGAAATTAAAATAAAACACAAGAAAATATAAGGCAGAAGCCCCCCAAGCTCCCCCCCCAAAAAACAAATTCCGAAAATTCGCGGGGGTGCGCGCACGCGTGCGCGCTTATAGATATATAATTCATTTCTCTTCTAATTTTCTCAGGAACCACTGGAGGGATTTACACTATTTTACCAAAAGCGTGATCTGCATACCAGACACTACCATTTTGACAAGTTTGGTGTAATTCCCTTCAGCGGTTCAAGCTGTAGCTGAGTCTAAAGGTCCTATGGAAATTAACATGGGGAAAACACGTTTTGGGACCCCCCTTTTTTCTCAGCCCCCACTTGACGAATCCCCCCCAAATTTTCAGGGAAGGAGCGGAGCGGAATGAGCCATCTTCTTTGAGAAATTTGCAAAGATTCATCAACCAGGGCCAAAGTTATTCCCAATAGAATGTTGGGGATTTCCTATGGGAACCCGTCCTAACTATATATACACAGGGCCCGATTCACAGAATGAACTTAAGACTCAATCCTAAACTTACTACTATTTTGGTATTCACAGAATGCCCTTACTACTTTTGGCATTCACAGAATGCACTTACTACTTTTGGTATTCACAGAATGAACTTACTACTTTTGGTATTCACAGAAGTTAGGATTTTGTCTTAAGTCTGTCTTAAGTCTGTCTTAAGTTTGTCTTAAGTCTGTCTTAAGTCTGTCTTAAGACAAACTTAAGATAAAATCCTAACTTCTGTGAATACCAAAAGTAGTAAGTTCGTTCTGTGAATGCCAAAAGTAGTAAGTGCATTCTGTGAATGCCAAAAGTAGTAAGTGCATTCTGTGAATACCAAAATAGTAGTAAATTTAGGATTAAGTCTTAAGTTCATTCTGTGAATCGGGCCCCTACTGGCTACCGCCAGTAGGTAATATATATATATATATATATATATATATATATATATATATATATATATATATATATATATATATATATATATATATATATATATATATATATATATATATATGTAACACAATTCTTTTTGCCACATCCCTTCGCAAGGCAACAACAGGTATGGACCACCGAATGTAGAATTAATAATGCAGTGCTTTATTTCAAGATTCAAATTCGTACCAACCAGTCTGTCCTTGGCCAGTGCCCAGCATAACTCGTATTCTGGCTCCGAGGCCCCGGTCCAACACGGCCTGTGCCGATTGTTTGGAGGGCTATACCGGAAGGCACAGAAAGTTCATCACTTCGGGCAGATGCCGAAAGTAGCGCTCCAGTCTCTCGACTGCCCCAGTCTACAAAGGGCGGAGAGCAAGCACAAGCGCAGCGGACGCGCGCAGCGGACGCGCGCAGCTGGCGCGCCGGCGGCGCGCCAAAGGCAAGCCCGTCTGCGCCTGTCCGCGCCTGGACCGCGCCCAGGGCCACTAATCCTGGCCCATCGGCCTCAACTTCACCTCGTACCTACCATCATCAGGCCCTCCTTAATCTACGCCCTCCTATAACATGTTCAGATTGTACATACAATCTACTTGAACCCCTCTATCATCTTAAACCCTGCACTCACTGCGGTTTTAAATTCGAGGCCCCTCAACTAACACAAGCTTATACCCCGTCCCTTAAAATAAGTCCCAAACCTATCAAAGCCTCACTTATTAATGCTAGAACGTTAAGCAAGCATAAAGAGGAAATTGCTGATCTCATTTGTAGTGAAAAACTGTATTTACTGATTTTGACAGAAACCTGGACCAACCCGGCATCTGACCCGATCTCCTAGTAGCCGTACCAGAAGGCTACCATATTCTCAGGCAAGACAGACAAATTAAAACTGGAGGGGGAATTGCCATTATGTACCGTAGTCAGTTCAAAACCACGGCTAACCCCCTGCCACTCTCCACATGTGAGGCCTTGCAGTTCTCCATAGTCTTAGGCCCCTCCAATCGTTTTAAAGGTGTCCTCTTATATCGTCCTCCAGGTAGCAGAAGCAAATTTCTAACTTCTTTCGCTGAGATGATGGAATCTCTTGCCTTAGAAGACACTGCCACCATCTTGGGAGATTTCAATTTTCCTTTAGAAAACAAGACTAATAATGACACTAAAGCTCTCATCACTGACCTAGAATCTCTTGTTCTCACTCAACGGATCACAAATTGTACGCATAAAGCAGGGCATACCTTGGATGAGTTATTTACAAATGACAACAACCTACTTATTACGGAGATCATCCCATTGGGATAGACAGATCACCATGCAGTCATTTTCACCATCCCATCCTATTCGCTTTCAAATAAGAAACACAATAAGCGACCACTTAAAACCTTTAGACCCTGGAAACACATTGACCATCACCAACTTCGTGATATGCTCTTTGCCTCTGCACCAAATTTATCCCAAGACTCTAATAACGCAGTCAGAGAATACTCGGAATGGCTCACACTGACTCTAAATAAACTAGTACCTATCAAAACCACTTCTAAAAAGCGTAGCACCCCATCAGCACCTTGGTAGTCTGAGGATCTTAGGTTACAGAAACAAATCTGTCGCAACAAAGAAAGACACTGGAGAAAGACCTACTCCACTGTAGATAAGGAAATCTATAAGTGAGAAATGACTCTATATAAATGCCTTATCCAAAATGCTAAAAGTACATTCTACTCTTCTCAAATTGAGCAAGCAAAGAACTCCAACAAAGAATTTTACCATTTACCAAGTGGTAGCCAAACTGTCTCATCTGCCTCCCCAATCTATCCCTAATCCATCCCAAACATTTTGTAATAACCTGGCCACCTTTTTCTTTGATAAGGTTAATAACATTTATTCTAATTTTTCACAGGAAACCCACACAGACACCTGCCCGAATGTTGCTCCCATCAAACACCCAATTTTCTCACAATTTCTTGATACAAATTCTGCCCAAGTTGTTGAGGCCATGAACTCCATCAAATCAGGATCAGCTAAAGATCCCTGCCCTGCCTCAGTTCTCCTTCCTATCTCGGACATTATTGCACCCCAACTCGCTAACATTTTTAACACCATGTGTAGCACTGGATTTTACCCTGCAATCTGGAAGGACACGCTTCTCAAACCCTCACTTAAAAAGCCCCATCTTGATGCAGAAGACACGAACAACTATCGACCTATAGCCAGTTTGCCATTTCCAGCAAAAATAGTCGAAAAACTCATGAACTCTCAAATCTCTCAATACATAGAACAATATTCATTATTAGATGACAGTCAATTTGGCTTCCGCAAATTACACAGTACGGAGACCGCACTCATCAAATCCACCGATGAAATAAGGAAAGCCCTTGACCAGGGAGGAGCGGCAGTACTCATTCTTCTTGACCTCACAGCGGCCTTTGACACGGTCGATCATAACATCCTGATTGACCGTGTCAGTGCCATATGCATTCAGACTAAAGCAAAAGATCTATTGAGATCTTTTCTAGCCGGCCGTACCCAGACAGTCCAGCTAGACACTTTCCTATCAGAACAACTGGCCCTACCTTGCGGTGTCCCTCAAGGCTCATCCCTCAGTCCAACCCTATTTAATATCTATGTCACTGATCTGGCAAGGGTAATTAAAGATTGGGGGATGAGCCTAACATCCTACGCTGATGACACCCAGTTAGTTCTTACCATCAAGGAGAACGGAGACAAAATAGCAGCTAATTTTCAGCAGGGCATGTTGGCCATCAGTAATTGGATGTTAGTAAACTGCCTCAAACTAAACTCCAAAAAAACTGAGGTCATGACCTTTGGCAAGCTTACTCCTACTTGGCCGATGCATGGTGGCCCACGAACTTAGGCCCTCCCCCCCTCCCATCTACCAAGGTTAAAAATCTAGGAATACTCCTAGACAACAAACTCACTTTTTCATCTCATGTTAATTCCACTGCTTCCTCATCATTCTTTAAACTGAAAGTCATTAAAAAGATTCTTCCATTCCTCCCTCCCAACTCTGGTAAAACACTGGTCACCTCATTTGTCATGTCCTCAGTGGACTATTGTAACGGACTTTTGGTCAATGCCCAAGAAAAGGTCATCAAAAAGCTACAGTCTATACAGAACGCTGCGGCCAGACTGCTTTCGAACACCCCTAAATTCAAACCTATTGCTGACACCATAAAAAAAATCACAGGCTCACAGTCAAAAATAGGATAAAGTTTAAGGCGCTCTGTATCGCCTACAAAGCCACGCACAAAGAAGGCCCACGTTTTCTCATCGACCACTTCAAATTCCATGTCCCTAACCGATCACTCCGGTCAATGAATAACCTCACCATGACGGTTCCACATACCAGAACGGTGGCTTGGGGTGACCGCAGCTTCCACGTTTGGACGGCAACACTCTGGAACTCTCTTGATCCAGACATTAGGTCTGCTCCCACTCTGACTGTTTTCAGGAAAAAAATAAAAACATGGCTTTTCAACCAGTAATCTATATTCCTTTCTCATTCTGCCCTCATTCATAGCGCCGAGACGCCCTTGGGCAATTGTTTGCACTCAACAAATCGCATAAATAAATAAATAAATAAAGTTTCAAAAGTTACCTCACGGTCTTGATCTCATTGTTACTCGAACATAAATATATATTATGTGATTAAGGCAACTGGATGCCGGAAACGCGTCATGGAGATGAGGAGTGAGAAATAAAAAGAATATTGCCATTTGATTTGTCCTGGTGGCCCGTTTTCCTTCAGTTCGCCGAAAGGAGGCGCTGGGAGATCTAACCCATGCGTATGTATATATATATATATATATATATATATATATATATATATATATATATATATATATATATATATATATATATATATATATATATATATATGTATATATACCGGATATATACCACTCCTTCTCCACGCTCAGATGTTACTGTGGCAGGCGAGGGGGTGCGGAGTGGGTGTTTACCAACAGCGGCACAGGATCCCTGACGAGGACATATTTTAACTTTACAGAAACATACAGTCACTGGATGATGTCATCAGTGATGTCATCAGTGATGTCACTGACCATGTCATGAATGATGTAATATGTGACATCATCAGCAGTGGATTGCGGGTGCGCGATATATAGTTAGTGCAACTAACTATATATGCGAATTTCAATGGTTTTGTGCGAGTAAAATAAGGTTTTGTAAATGCTAATCCCTAACTATATATGGTCTATAACCTATGGTTTTTTCAGTTAATTTTTAAGGTTTTGTAAATGCTAATTCCTAACTATATATGGTCTATAACCTATGTTTTTTTCAGTGAATTTCAATGTTTTTTTAATAGCAAATATCAAAAGCTGTAAAAGGTATTTTTATTTTTATTCAAAAATATATTTTATATGTTTTTAATAAAAAAAAATTATGCATCTGCCAAACCCTGACCTCTTAATAGTGCACTGTGGTGGATATGATTTGGGCACTATGACTGGGGCTGGTCTTGAAATGCTTTTAAAGAACACCTTTCTTCAATTGATGACACTTTTTCCCCAAACTGCCTTGGTATATTCAAATATATGTCAAAGTCAGAAATGTAAGTGGTTTAACCAATTTTTTCCACAATTTGAGAAAGAAAGGAAACATGTGAATAAATCTGTTTCTGCTTACATGAGAGACTATGGAATGGGTTTAATATACAACAATAACTTGTGTTACAACATTCAAGACATCTACAGAAGAGATGGTGTGCACTTCCCCGATGAAGGGAATAGAATATTCGTCCTTTATTTAAAAGTGTGCATTGGAACATACTTGTAGGTACCTAAATTAGCCACAGAACCCAATAGCTCTTTTCAGAGCTACCCTACCTCTGATCATTCAAAACGTTTATCTTTTTCTTACTTTTTTTTTTCAGCAAAGTACGCTCCCCGGTTCGCTTACCGGTGCGCGTACCGGGCGCTCCCCCCGCGAAATTTTAAATTTTTAATTTTTTTTATTTTTGCATGTATCAGCGTCCTAATCCCCCCTCCGAAAACCTAGAGGGTCACAAAGTGTCTACCGTGCCCCCTACCCATTCCGAACATTGTTTGTCCTCCATCTTGTGTCTCAATTCTACCGATACTCAAAATGGAGGACTCCCGTTACGCTGCCGGTTCGCGTACCGGGGCGCGCACCGGTGAGCGCTTGCTAAAAAAGAGGTGGGAAAGTAATTTACAGAAAAACCACTAGAGACACTTTCATCAAATAAAGAATAGCCCCTACTACATAGCAGTCCCTACCATTTACCCAAATTTGATGGAATTCCATTGAGAAAATTATGCTGTAAGCCTGACTAAATATCCTGAGGTAAATTACCTAACAAAAACACTTATGAAGTGTTACAATTGACAACCAATCAAAATACTACTTTCAAAATCTTCTATTATTTCATGACATTTGATTGGTTATGTACCTGAATATATATAAAGAAAGAGAGAGAGAAACACAGCCATTTTGACTACTACTTCCTGAAGTACATATCAAGTGCATTTCAACTGAGAACTTCTTTTTGAAAGGTAAGATGTTATTTTAAAAACTGAAGTATGTTCTGTACTTTAAGTTAATTAGGAAAACATTTTCTGATAGTTATATACTATCCCTCTGTAATACTTATAGAATAAGATAGACTTCTCTGTTTTAGTTATGGATGGAGTTAGGCTTGTCTTGTATAATTAAGAATTGACTTAGACTTTATCACATACATTTTTTTATATTTCTACTTCCAGTCTGATACCATACACTGCCCAAAGATAAAATCACTGTTTAAAAAACCAAACTACCTGTCTGTACTTAAACCCAACAGTGCCCTATCTGTACTGATATATATTTTTTAAATTCATTTTACTGCACAAAAATGGAAGGAGAGAAAAAAAATAACGTGGAAATTGTTGCAGAATGCAACAAAGATACAGAAAATGAATCAGAATTCTTTGATGAATCACGGGACATAGAACTTCTGCAATGTGTTGAATCTGTGGATTTCCTAATTGAAAATGAGACAAATTCTGACAAAGAATTATTAGAAGTTCTTTTTAATTTTGAAAACAAATCTGAAAAATAAATTTATATATAATAATTCAAAAATAGTTTGAGACATTATTCATTTTTATATGTATTTTTTAAACTAGTAGCAAATTGAATATAATGTAAAATTAGACTTTAAATATACTGTGCAACTTTAAGTTTGCTCATAGTTACTTCCTTTCTTCCACTATATCATCTCCAATGTGTATTTAACATCTCTTTATCATCTCCTGCCTCCATGGTGTTTCTGCTTTCCTGACAGACTACCCTATGAATTCCATATACCACAATAACTTCTGTAACAACATGCAAGATATCTACAAAGGAAACAATGTATTTTTATTTTTAGACTCTGCATTGGTACCTACATGTTGGTACTTAAATAAAAAAAATAAAAAAACAAACAAAAAGAACAATCAATAAACATACAATATTTGAACATTCTTTCATCCTATTTTCCCAATACTACGCTTCCCGGACCGCTTCCCGGTGCGCGTACCGAGCGCTCCCCCCGCAACAAAAAAAAATATAATAATTATTATTTTTTAACCCCGCGAGGCCCTTTTAAAGCCCCCTCATCAAACCTAGGGGGTCAGGGAGGATGTACTCTGCCCCCTTATGCTCATTTCCCCCTTTGTTTTTGCCACATCTTGTGTCTCGATCCTACCGAGACACAAGATGGCGGCCGCTCCGGACTGTTTCGAATGTTGACAGACACCCGAGAGCCAATCAGCTTCGCTTCGCGAAGTTCCGTTACGCGTCAGGTACGCGAACCGGGGCGCTAACCGGAGCGCTGTCACAGATATATCTGTTTTTTAAAACGTTAATTTCTCAAAATCCACTGGAGCACATATATTGAGACATAGCAAAGGCACGTCGGGCAAACCATATCTACAATTTTGCCAAGTTTTGTGTAATTCCATTCAGCCGTTCGAGCTAAAAGTGAGTCCAACCGCCCTATGGAAAACTCAATGTTAAAAACACGTTTTGGGACCCCCCTTTTTTCTTGGCCCCCACTTCACGAAGCCCCCCCAAACTTTAAGGGGACGCTCAGGAACAAAATGTGCCATTTTCCTGAAAATTTCAGCCAATTCCGTCCACAAACGCCAAAGTTATTCCACATAGAATTTTCAGAAATCCCATAGGAAAAAAATCCTAACTATATATACCTACTGGCGACCGCCAGTAGGTAATATATATATATATATATATATATATATATATATATATATATATATATATATATATATATATACATATATATCCAACACAAAGTTCGTGAGCAAGGAGCAGTACACTTCGAAACGCGTAGAGTGACTTGGCAGAGTTAATAAGATTACGCTAAAGGATTAACATGTGGCTTTGACGTATTGTTTCCTGGCTTTGTGACAACGATACCATTTGGATATATATATAGTGGCTTTTTGAGAAGGATAAGTGATGTGACCTGGGTCTTGGAAGGCATCCTGATCACCATGAACTTCACGTCACTTTATACCAGCATACGACATCAGGATGGAATGAAGGCTATTGAACACTACCTAAATGAGAGACCTATGTACCTATATATGCACAGCAAAATGCTAGTTACAATGATAACAACGTGCTAAGAAAACAAATATTTTCTTTTTCAAAACCTGGTCTACCAGCAGACCAGGGGGGTGGTGATGGGGGCTTGCTTCTCCCCTAGGTATGCTTGTTTGCATGTGGGTCAATGGGAGGAGCAAGTCCTCAAAATTAAGTATGCAGATATTCTGAGTCAACATGTATGTCAATTGTAAAGGTACATTGATGATCTGTTCTTGATTTGGAGGGGCCCGGAGATCTGGTGCTCCAATTCATAGAACAGATCAATTGTAACAACCTCAACCTGCAATTTACTGCGCATATGAGCAGACAAAAGGTCTGTTTTTTTATATTGAAGTGTACATATGTGATGATAAAATTGAAACTCAGATGTATAGAAAACCTACGGCTGGAAACACATTAATACACGCTACCAGCCATCAACCCAGATACCTTATCCAAAGCATACCTTATGGGGAGATGCTGTGTATTAAGCGTATTTGCAGCACGCCTCGTGAGTATAGGTTGGCTCAGCAAGAGAGAAAGGAATGGTTCCTTGCTAGGGGGTACTCCTCGAAGGTTGTTTACAGAGCCATTGCTAAGACATCCAATATTGAGAGAGAGGTCATTCGGTCCAATAAGCCTAACCCCCAAGATAAAAGTCAAAGTACTACTAACCAAGTAACGCGAATGATCCTGACATGTAACCGGCAACCTCAATCTATTCATAAAATATTCAACAAAAACTGCGGATTGGTGTGTAATGATCCGGTACTGGGTGAGCAAATATCAAAAACCCCTGACCTAACATTTAGAAAAGCACGCTCTATGAGCAGTATGCGGGTAAAAAGTAGCCCAGAGATTACAAAAGTTAAGAGCTAGTTGTCCTCCCGCAAGGGATTTGTGAAATGTTCCTCATGCAAAGCATGTAAAATTGCTAGCAGTAAAACAACATCCACTTGCCCATTTAGATCTAAAACAGTATCTATTACCAAGTTGTTAACATTTAAAACCGAGTACAAGGCATATGTGCTGGAATGTCCATATGGCCTCCGATATGTTGGTAGTACCAAGCTGCAGGTCCACAAGAGGATAATCCAGCACATTAGGGCTATCAGTAAGTGTGACCCATTGTACCCTGTTGCAAGGCATTTCAAGGACACACATAGCAAAAATCCAGAGCATCTAAAATACTATGTTATTGATACAATTCCGCCATTAAGATGGGGAGGCAACCGAGAAGCACGCTTACGTCAACTGGAAACCAGGTATAGCCTGGAGTTAGACACAACATTTCCTACAGGTCTTAACTCCAGTGAGGATTTTTACACCTGCCTTTAATAACTACCAACATCTTTCTGGCTCAACTGTACAGATTTAAGATTTCTTGCTCATGACCATTTTAAATCTGCACATATGCTGCCTCACTTTTGAAGTCTTCAGATTTAGCACTTAGCACTTTATAAGCCGCGATAAGTTCAATCGGGTGGCACTATTAGCACTGGCACTTTACAGTTAGTGATGGAAGAATTGATTTAATGCCCACTGTGGGCTCCATTGAGTAACAAAATAGTAAACTGCACTTGGACTTATTGAGGTATAGCTCTATTTTTTTTGTTTTGTAACTAAAACAATAGAGTCTGCACATTACTGCTTACAGTTGAGACAAATGCATTAGCATGGTACAATATACCTGTTTACAGTCATATCATCACACACAATTGTATAGCTCTCTTATAAAGTGTGCAACAAGTTTTTTAAGTTAATGAACTGGTTTACCTTTTAACAAATTGACATTTTTTAAGGTTTCTGAAATGCTATATGCCAACAGTTTCTTATAGACTGTATTTATGTCCAATTGGTGGGTTTTAAGATTTATATGAATTAATTTGTCTATGTCTATCAATATACCATGTGATTGGTCACAAGTTACTGCACTAGCACTTTAAATTTAGGAGGGCACTCCGCATGCGCGTTATGTGAACATGACCTCTTGAAGGTCGAAACGCCATGTGGCGGAGGTGCGGGCATCTAATAAATACCTATGCACTGCAATCTAGAAATTAGCATTTGAAAAACCTTTGAAATTCACTGAAAAAACCATAGGTTTCAGGCACGTTATAGTTAGAAATTAGCATTAAAAATACCCTAGAAATTCACTGAAAAAACTATAGGTTTCAGGGACATTATAGTTAGTTGGACATTTCACTCATAGAAAACCATAGAAATTACCATGTTATAGTTAGTTGAGCTAACTATAACTCTCGCCCCCCGTAATGCACTGCTGATGACGTCACATATTACATCATTCATGCCATGGTCAGTGACATCACTGATGACTTCACTGATGACATCTCAAATTACATCACTGATGACATCATCCAGTGACTATGTGTTTCTATAAAATGTAAATATGTTTTTTATATATATGCCAAGGTGTATTCAAGAATTAATGGGTGTATAAGAGTCAGGATGGATGGATGATTAAGTAGGTGTGTGACTGACTGTATAAGTGAGTTTTTAATTATGTCTTACTTAATGCATGTGTTAGCAATTGATACAGACATTCACACAGTTTAGGTTGTTAGTTGGTGTGTAAGTGGTTGCATGGGTTGGTTAGCAGCTAAATGAGGAGCTATATGGGCTTTTGAATGCTTGTCTGAGTATCTGAATGGGTGCCTGAGTGTCTGTGTGGGTGGGTAGGGGGTGTGAATCTGTGCATAGATGTGTGAGTGGATAATTCACTGGGTATATGTGTTCATGTCTGTATCTGTAAAGGGCTGTATGGCTGGGTGAGTATGTGTATGAGTGTCTTGGTGAGTGAATGGATGCCTCAGTGGTACATGTGTGAGTAACTGCATATGTGAAAGGCAGTATATGTGAGTGTTGGACTGTATAAATGACTAATATGTGAGAGTGAGTGATTGTGAGAGTGCCTGTATGGATCAGTGTGTGCTTATATTAGTTATTGTATTAGAGTGAAAGTATGTGTTAGTATATGTTTAAATAAGTGAGGTGGTATGTGTATAACTGTACAGGTGAGTAAATAAAAGTTTGATTTATTATTTCCATCACTGACTAGGTGCGTGAATAACTCTATGAAAGAGAGGCGCTATGCGAGTGTCTGTACGATATATGACTGGATATGATAATGCTGTATTGATGGCTGACTGTATGTATAAGTGACGGTATGGGTGAATGAATGGATGTGTGTGTAGACCTAGGAATTAGCCAGTGGATATGTACTAACTGGTATTGGTTTCAAAAATGATAGTCTGTATTTTAGAGTGGGTGTATCAAGTGTTATATTAGCGTCTGATGAGGTGCATCAGATTTTCACGTGATGTCATTTGAGATGTCATAAGTGATGTCACTGGCCATGTCATGAATGATGTAATATGTGATGTCATCTGCAGTGCATTACGGGGGCGCGAGTTATAGTTAGCTCAACTAACTATAACAGGGAAATTTCTATGTAAATGTGTAAATGTATAGGCATTTATATAGCGCACTACTTACCCGTAGGGTCCCAAGGCGCTTCGACCGCTGCGAAACCCTTCCTGGCTTCCCTGAGAGATGGTCCCTTAATGGGTATCTCCAGGGTGAGACCAGGCATCCCCAGCGGTCTGGTGGGGCCGTTAGTGAAGATGAGGCAAGCTAATGCCCAGAGTTGCCGAGTGTGATCGCTGATCAGAGTGGGCACCGAGGCGAGAGAATTATCGAGTCCGCTGACCCTGGTCCAGAAACCTGCCGCGCCGGGAATCGAACCCTGGTCCCGGGCGGTCCTCTGCTCTCGGGTCTGCCGCCTCTAACCAGTGAGCCACACTACTTCACTATGCTATTCTATGAGTGAAATGTCCACTAACTATAACGTCCCTGAAACCTCTGTTTTTTTCAGTGAATTTCTAAGGTTTTTTAATGCTAATTTCTAACTATAACGTGCCTGAAACCTATGGTTTTTTCAGTGAATTTCAAAGGTTTTTCAAATGCTAATTTCTAATTATACTGTTCATTAAACCTATTTTTTTCGGTGTTTTTTAATTATCATCCCATTCTCAACCTGGTGAAAACTGCAAATCTCACCACTTTTCCATCGATAATTTCCGCCAATAAAATCGCCACAAACGAGAGACAAAACTAATGCTAATGATATGCAAAGTAGGCGTTCCCGTGCAAAAAAACCACAAAACACAACTTCCCCATATTTTCAACGACCAGCCAAATCTGCAATGCGATCCAAACAGCAGGCAATAAGCAGAGTTAGCAGTAACAAATTAACATCAACCTTTAACTGGTGTAAGGACGTTGATTATCTACTGCGTGAATTGGACCCAACTCACAGCCACATCTAAAGACCAACACATGATAGAGTTACTGATTATGAAGCTCTGACACCCAACAAGGCCACAACTACACCCAGAGCCACCACCACCAGAACCTCCCCCCCGAACCACCTCCCGTACTACCACTGAGGCAGTTCAAAACAGGACAATGGACCTTCCCAAAACACCATGGCCCCCAGCCACACAATAGCTGAATGATGGGAGATGTGGCAACCAACTATGTATGAAGGAGGCAAGTCACCCATCAATAATAATGCACACAATGCCAAGTGTAAAGCTGATGTGCTGCACAGACCTCACTATGCAAAGCACAAACCTCTCCATGTGGAGATATACTATTGATACGTGTAGTGTAGTGCACAGTGGACGCAACCATGTTGCACCAGGCAGTGGGGAAGATCTGGGTCATGTACCTGTGTTGTCCCCCCCTGGAAGCGGAAGCGGAGTCGGCTGGTGCAATTTACGCCACTCTAGCGTAGGAGTATGAATAAATAGGCCAGGACCTGGGCGTGGTTCACTTGTGGGAAGACCAAAGAGTCTGCCAGAGCGGCAGCCCTCGCCCTGGCACGTGGCTGCCTCCATGACCGCGGGCCTCCTCCACACAAGCACCCTGTGAACCCAGCAGCACAGCACCGCAGACTTATGTCTGTACCGACCTACTGCCTTAGATCTACATTGTGGACAGCAGGGTTCACAATTCAGATGCAGTGGCAATTGCAGATGACGCAGTCCAGTACGCAAGACACGTTGCTCCCAGTGCGGCCTGCACAGACCACGCATGATCGCAGGCTGCCCAAACACTGTGTGTTTCAGGTGCTATTAACTCACTGCACCATAAGTCATCGCCACATGGCCTTATCAAGGCAGAATTCATTAGACAAAAGACATTGCTCCCAGTGCGCCCCGTCTTGACCGCGTATCATCGCAGGGTGCACGCATCCTGTGTGCTTCAGGTGCTACTAACTGTTCAGCTCAACTCAAAGCCACGTGGCTGTGCGCCAATCCTGACCACTGCCTCCGCCCTACACTGAGGTTAGCACAGTGCACAATTCAAGATTAGTAGCAACCCAAATTGTGTAAAAGACTATGGGCCATATGTATCATACTTCCGTTTTGCGAATTTTAAATAGCGAATCTTAAGGAATCGCTATTTAGAATTCGCAAAACGGTATGTATGTAGGTAATCTAGGAATTTTAGCGATTCCTTACTATTCCTTATTTGCGAATTTGCAAATTGCGAATTCGCAAATAAGGAATACTTCCCATTCATTTCTATGGGCCAGGAGGCCCATAGGAATGAAGGGGAAATTTGCTAATCGCAATTTGCTAATCGCAAATTGTGCGAATTTTCAAGGGTGCAGGGGGTGTCTCAAGAACACCCTGCTGCACCCCTAAAAATGACATGTGTGCGCATATGGCGCACATACATGCCCTAAGGGCATGCATGTGCGTCACATGCCACAATGAAAAATGCCAATTTGTGCTTATTGAAAAGGAATCGCAATTTACCACCAACTTTCAGTTGGTGGTAAAATGCGATTCTTTAAACCAAATTCGCAAGAGAAAAAAGCTTCTTACATAGCAATTAAGGAATCGCAAAATTGCGATTCCTTAAATGCTATGGCAAAATAAGGAATCGCAAAATTTTGCATTTCCTTATTTCGCTACTTTTTCATACATTGCAAATGTGCAAAAATGGCCGTTTCCGATTCGCAAAGGCCAAAATTCGGCGAATTTCGGCCTTTGCGAATCGAAAATAGCTTCATACATATGGCCCTAAAATGGGTTAAGAATACCAAATACTCCCAATATGTGCAGCTCAAGTCAACGTCTCGGCCTACACTGTGGAAGACCGGCGACAATTGGTGCCAACTAACCCTGTTCAACACAAGCCGATCCCACATGTGTAACTGTGTCCTTAGTCCTGAATGGCAGTGACATCAACTCCATGAGAGAACCACAGCAGCAGACTCCCTTCAATCAGTGAGAGATATTTGCATATGGAAGGCTGGCTACTAGTGGTGCCACTGAACCTGCACTACGCAGGCCGGTGGGGCAACCAACGTATGCACGTGGCTGTGGGCCCTTGCTCACCGAAATCTCTGGCCTACACTGTGGAAGACCGGCAACACATGGTGCCACTAACCGTCTTCAACACAAGCCAATCCCACATGTGGAACTGTGTTCTGAATCTAGAAGGCAGTGACCCCCAACTCCATGAGGCAACCACAGCAGAAGACTCCCTTCGATTAGTGAGGCATATTTCCATGTGGAATGCCGGTGACACGTGCTGCCACTAACTCTGTTCAACACAAGCTGATCCCACATGTGTAACTGTGTCCTGAGTCCTGAAAGGCAGTGAACCCAAGTCCGTGGCAGCGACCTGAGTACCAGACTCCCTTCAGTCTTATTTGTTGTTCTTTTCTTTAAATACATTTCTATACATGACTAAGATTCTTCTTTGTCCAACCGCACAGGGACACTTCCGGGCCCAAGAATGTTGTTGGGGGTATGTTGGTAATGTGGGGAGAGGGTGCGTTACCTGCTGATGTGGAAGAGGCAGCATCAAAGGGGTATCTCTCACAGAAAGAACTCAGATATGTTTTTGCAAATGTCTCGGACAGATGCCAGCTGACGGACTGAATCACAAAATGATTCTTCAATACTTATGTAGTGTGAGTTATGAACAGTTCGTACCCAGGCTCGCAGAGGAACAGCTGTGGCCCGTCCACTCGACTTACAGATGCAGTACTACGAGCTGTCCACGTCATTGTGGCTATCCCTGCCCTGTTCCGTCGTACGCCACGCCACTCCGATTACGTTCCGACATTGGCCCCACATAGCTACCTTTTGCAGGCGTACTCATTGTTGGTGTGCAGGTCAGTTGTCTAGTTTTCAACATCTCACGGCCACTTCCTGTGGGCAGGTTTGCACACACATCACACCCATCCGTGACATGCGTCTCACTTCCCTCTCTTCACTCTCTCTCTCACTCCCTTCATTCCTTTCCTTCTATCTCTCTCTTCCTTCTCCCTCTCTCACTCCCTTTCTTTCCTTCCCTATCTGGATTTTTTTCCTTCTCTGTTTCTCTGTGTCTCACTCCTTTGATATGCGCATTACACATGTCCTTATTTTGTACTTTATTTTCCAGGCTCTGTCGTCAACATCCATAGTCCCCAACAGAGTGTTCTGCCTTGTTGTTTGGTCTTATTTTTGTTAAAATTTGTTTATTAGTTCATCGTTTATATGTATATGTTCATAAAAAAATAAAAATTGAAATTAGTTTATCGTTTATATATGTTTGTTTAGAAAAAAAGAAAGTTTGAAAACAAAATTCATAACATTTTTGGTTGTTTTCTTAACTGCTGTGTGACTCTTTCTTGTTCTTATTACTGTTATTTGGTGGTGTCCTCCATGGTGTTAAATTTTGGTACAGTTAGCTCGGGAATACTGGTGATGTCTGCAGTTTGCACCAACTTCTAAATAGTGTGTTAGATTTATCTCAACTTGAGTTGCATTAAAGTGCTGATAATGAAATGCAGAGTAGGTGTTCCCGTGCAAAAAGACACGAGGTGCACCTTTGCAATTTATTCTAAATACTAAAATCAATGAAGAAATCTAATTGTATTTATATTGATTGGGATTAGTGTGTCAGGTGCTGGATCTTGACGGGATACACTGCCCAGTTGGCTTATTGTTTTGCACACAAAAAAATCACATCACAACTTTCACAGCAACTGCAATGCGAAACAAATTCCGGCAATAAGCCACGTTAGCACCAGGGATTTTACACCTGCTTTCTGCTGCTGTTAAGCAGGATGACTACTTTAAAAAAATATATATTTTAAAAGTTTTATATAGTGCTGGCTAGACCCAGAGGTATCAGAGCGCTTTCCATGAGAAGATAATATAAAGCAAACATGGCATACACGTAGATAAAAAGATAGTGAAACAACATGTATACAAATCAAGATAGATATACAGGTGCAAAAGCAATACACTTCAAGTAATTTGGAAGATGATGTTCTGGAAAAGGACAAATAGTTACTGAACAAATATAACATGATGATTGGAGATCAGGTGCAGGTCACAGGTTATGATCCCCAATAATAATTGGGCCAAACATTACATACAAGTAGATAAAAGATAATGAAAACAAACTGCAAAATATAAAAATCAAATAGATTAATAGTGGCAAGAACTATACAAATCAAGTAGTTTGTAAGAAGATGTTCAGGAAATGGACAATATTACTGAACTTAAATAATATGGTGAATTGGAGATTAAGTGCAGTTCACAGGGTTATGATCCCCAGTAATCTTCCTGCAGCATGAAAGGGAACACAGCCAAGAGCCACACCGGAACATCCACAGGTGCCATAAAGTCAATGAGCATGATACAGGGATACCCATGAGGGCCACAAGACTCATCGCAACAACTCAAGGGCCGCCAACACCCCCCAAACCTGCATCTGAGCAAGTGTGTCCCTGTGGTCATTGTGTTAGCATGATAGGCACGGGCACTGCAACATCACAGTGTGCTGTCTTCACCGGAAGTTACCATGCCACCTCGGCGTTGGTAGTGACCCTGGACTTGTAGCTACGCATGCATCCTCCTGCATGCACAAGCGGCGTGTGCTTGTCCGGCGTACACAGGTCATCGCAGGGGTGTGCCTATCCAGCAAGGGGAATGTGGTGTCTCCGACATGTCTGTGTTCAGGAAGTGCGGTAAGTGTGTCTCTGTGTTCTGGTATGGCCTTCCACAAGGGCTGCAGCAGTCAATGTTGTAAAGTGGCATGCACCACCTCCAAACGGCACTGTCATGGTGTAGTTGGAATGCCACAGGACATGCGCGAATAGGCATTACAATGGTGTGCCATACAAGTGCATGGGAGGGAGGAGCAGCTGTTTGGCAACATAAAATACACAGTAAACTCGCCCATGTGCCACAGTCTGGGAATCTCATCCATGATGACCAGGGTCGCAGAAATCCCACAACACCCATGACCGGCCTTTGTACACATCCTGTATGAATGCAGTTGGGGAAGTTACTGTAGGGATGAAAGGTTATTTGTCTGAGCTATCTTGCACTAGCACATCTGCTGCTCCAAGAAGGAACTTGCAAGAGGCCAGCTCCCCCTGACAGCTACGATAATATTTGCATCCGTCTCACACACTACGCTCTCCCTGATTTGTGAACAACGAGTACACATACCACACTCAAAAGTCCTTTGTCTTGGTTAGCAGCGTGAAATGGCCTTCACACGTACTCTCACCACACCCCTGCCCAGTACCCATTGCACAAACACCCGACTCATTGCACCAATCTGTGCCATTTCATCCACAACACTGGCACATGGCAAGCCAGTGCAGCTGCAAGCAGAGCCACTGACGCAACGGCATGGCTTCCTGAACATATAGTCAACTCCATTCACGTCCACCTATACCTTGCATGTCAGCTGCATGTCCTGGGTGCACTGCCTTTGGCAGAACTGCGGATCACTTACTGGCTGAGCTTCTGCATTGCGGACATCACCTGCGTTCCCCTGTATTGCAATGTCGCATGTGTCTATCTGAGTGGTACATGGACGTGTGCCTCTCGGAGTCGGTAGCTGACATGGATTACGACGGGTGGGTGTACCCCCTGTTGGTCCACGGTCAGGAGTGTCATGGTGATGCCTGTTATGGCATGCATGGATTTTTGGCATGTATGTTGGGAACTGGGCATGGGAGATTTCACATGTCATAGTATGCAGTGATCAAATTGACCCACTTCCCGATTCTGCTTTGGTGCACATTGGGGGCAATGGTTGCAGTCAGCACAACTGTCCCGGTCACCTGATGGATTACGTCGACAACATGCCAAATATTGTAGCCAACCATCACTCATTGAGATAGTTGCTTACGCAGCTCCACTCGAGTTCATGGACGAGTGACAAGGTACCTGCAACCACGACTTAATGTGCCACATTGCATGTGTCCCGCCGCATCATTGCACTTTGTACATCGGCTGCTCACATGTCCCAAAACAACAGTGGACATGACTGCATTGGTATCGAATTATGTCCAAGGGGCGGACAACTAAGGCTGCTTGACACTGACGTGTGTTGGTGATGGACCACCCCAATGTGAACATGGACATTTTCCTACGTTCCTTATTCAGGCATGCTACTGCATTTGTCTGCATATCGTGGCAGTATTCTTGGCCGAACTGACAAACACTTTTTTTTATAAAGTTTCCACATTTTCACTTGTATTTATTCATCTTTTGTATGGTGCACAAATCATCCCCAAGGGGATATCTCTGCTCCCTGGGAGCAGACTACCTATTATTTGGGCTTCTTCTTAAAATAACCAGGTTTTAAGCAATTTTTTAAAAGGAGCCTGGCAGAGAGTTCCTCTACTTAGGGACTAGATAAGAAAAGGCATGGCCCCCCATTTTCACTTTCTTAATTCTCTGAGGTCAGAGAAGGTTTTGGCCTCTAGATCTTAAATGACGGGCCAGAGTATACCCTTCCACTTTATTGGTTAGGTATCTTGACCATAACCCACAAAGGGCTTTAAACACTAGGCATAAGAGTTTGAAAACTGCTCTTTTCTTTATAGGGAGCCGATGTAACTCTCTCAACAATGGATGGAAGGGGTTCATGCTGGCTTATTCAATGCTTAACGTGCAGCGGTATTTTGCACGACTTGTAGCCTTGAAAGCAGATCCTCCCTCATCCCTACTAGTAGAGCATTTCCATAGTCAAGTCTACTGACTAACAGTGCCTGCATTAGGACCCTTCTGGTGGAAAGAGGGATCCAGGGAAAAATCCTTTTTAACATGCGCATCAGTCCAAAGCACTTACCTGATAGGATCTTATTATCCATTATAACACTCAAGTTTTTTGCCCATTATTTTGGGCTAGTTCCGCTGGCCACCAACCTTTCGTCCATAAGTCCTCATTTTTCCCAAACAATAACATCTCCGATTGGTTAGAGTTAAGCTGTAGGAAGTTCTTTCTCATCCAAGTGGCTATCTTTAGCATACACATCTTAAATCTCTCTCTGGTCACCCCAGGGTCCTTCTCTAAGGGGACTATCACCTAAATGTCATCCGCATAGGAGATGGTTTGAAACCCGCACGATCTAATAATGGTGGCCAGAGATGACACATAGATATTAAACAGGGTGGGGCTTGAAATGGAGCCCTCTGGTACCCCCTTATCCACCATTGTGGTCTGAGATTCAAAGGAGTCCAGTTGTACACATTGGGATCTGTCAGATAGAAAACTCTACAGCCACTCCAATGCCATCCCTCTGACACCAATCTCCTGCAGTTTATCCAAAAGTATTCTGTGGGAAATGGTGTCAAAGGCTACCGACAGATCCAGCAGGACTAGCATTGTGGACGTTCCCTCATCTAACAGAGACCTAATCAAGTCAGTTACATCCGTTAAGGCGGATTCAGTGCTATATCCCGCACGGAAGCCTGGCTGCGAAGGGTCAAGAAAATGATGCTGTTCCAGATAATCTTAAAGTTGCCGGTCTACCAAGGTCTCTATTATTTTTGAGCAACCCGGGAGAAGAGAAATGGGTCTGTAATTTTGTAGATCAGCACAATCCGCTGATTTTTTTTGGGCAATGGTTTAATGTATGCCTTCTTCCATTCCAATTGGAAGGAGGAGGTCTCTAATGACATATTACAGATTTCCCTAATTGGGTTTGCCAACTCCCGCGCCAGTTCAGAGATGATGTAGGGGGGCGCCACATCTGACGGGGCTCCTGACTTAATATGTGCCAGTAGTGCTAGAACTTGCTCAGTGGTAATCGTAGCGAAGGTTTCTGCAATCTGCATAAGGGAAGATTATCAGAGATTAGAATTTATTTCCTGGTCTCCAAGTCCTGATCAAAGGAGTCATAGATTGTGTCAATTTTTCTTTTAAAGTGGTAGCTATCTCCTTGCATAATTCCTGTGTTGGAAGCCGAGAAAGATTGTTGGCTCTGGGAGTGGTAAATTCTTTAAGAATCCTGGAGAGCTGCTTAGAAGAGCATTGTGCCTCCTCTATTCGGGTCGCTATATATGTTCTATGTTATAGGCTAGTCTGTTCCCCTAATTTTGATTTCCTCCATTTACGTTCTCTGACTCGACAAGAGGATTTCTCCATCTTTAAATTTTCAGAGTACCATCGGGCTGGAGCGATCCTATCAAGGACTATATTTACTTTGGTAGAAGCAATGATATCGAAGGCTGCTGTCATTGCTGTCTCCGATTTATTCAGAACTGTATTGCTGTCATTGCAGTCACTGAAAGACGGAGGAGAGAATACTGTACCAAATGAGGTTGATGGGACCTTCTTCCATAGAGTCCTGGCAAATTTACACCCTTGAGACTTTCGGCGTTTCGGGCAGTGAAAGAAAAACTCAGGGATAGATGGGCCGACCAACTTACAACTTGTGGTGGCTCAGTTGAGAGATTGTGCATGTTCGAGAAAATATTATCAGGTACATGCCCCGCTATATGGGTCGGACTGCAGACTCTTGGGGAAAGGCCTAACGTTTCCATGGCTGCTAACAGGCCTACCGTGTCCATATTGGTGACCATGTCTAAATGAAAATGAAAATCTCCTAATAGAAAGAAGTGTTCTGTTTGCAAGACATATGGGGCCAGCATTTCCAATAATGATGCACAGAAGGACTTCTTATTTTCCCCCAGAGGGTGATACACTATCGCCCCCGTTACCTTAAAACCTAGGGAGGGTTCCATAGAGAATATCATCAATTCCACGCTAGGCGATGAGACAGTATCCAACATTTTTATATTCAAAGTTGGACGAGTGGCTATCACCAGTCCTCCTCCTCTCTTGCCTATTCTATTCAGTCTTTGGGTATGGACCTTGTATTGATATACAGGGCCTGAAAAATAGTTTCTTGCCCCTTCGCTTTCTGTTTTCCTTCCTTGGGAATCGATTTCCTAATATGAGGGCTTAATCTTCTTTGAGACTGAGTTATTGACCAGTTACAATGAGGACAGCACCTAACGTGGTCTTGCTTCTCCAAGCAGAGAGTCTCTTCGCATACTGGCCTGGTAATAGTAGTCCTGATTTCCATCAGCTTTTCTCTTGAAGAGGTTGAGGCAGGCATGGATTCGCTAGATAAAGGGCAGAGTTTTCTGCCAGCTGTCAGCGTCCAGGTGTGGAAGGGCTCGCCAGCAGTGAGCCCGCTGCGTGCCCGCAACCGTGTTATATTTTTTATCTAGAAGGCCTCAGAGGACTAGAGCGCTAACCACCCAAAAGGCGCTCGTGCTGTCCCTCTTTGTTTTAGGCTTCCTCTCTCTACTCAAGCGGTCATGGAGCATGGGGGACCGGAGAGGTGCCTCTGCTTGCCTGCCTAGCCTGTGACACACTAAATTCCCAAATGTAGTGCCCCCCAAGATTAGGTCAGATAATACAAATTTTAAAAACTTCAGTTACAAATGCGGCAAATTAAAAAGCAAATATGCGGCTCACAGCGTGCTAAATACAAAGGTGCCTTCTGCTCCGCTGCGCGCCTGCAACCATGTTGCAATTTATATCTAGAAGGCCAGAGAGCACTAAAGCCCTAACCACCCAAAATGGCGCTTGTGCGTGTCCCTCTTTGTTGTAGGCTTCCTCTCTCCACTCAAGCGGTCATGTGTATGGACCGTGGTGAACCGGAGAGGTGTCTCTGCTTGCCCACCTAGCCTGTGACACACTAAATTCCCAACAGAAGTGCCCCCCAAGATTCAGTAAGATAATGCTAATTTTTAAAACTTCAGTTACAAATGCGGCAAATTAAAAAACAAATATGCGACTCACAGCATGTTAAATATAAAGGTGCCTACTTCTCTCACTTGTCTCCAAATGTGTTATATCTTGATTTGTATGCCAATGTGTTTGTCACGCACTCTCTGGCTGCCTGCCATACGTGAATTGCTCCACCATCCGGACTGTGAGTTTGTACCTATGCGTTCCTATGTGCCTCTTTCGTACTGACACTTTTGGACGCTTATCCCCCACAGGCGAGTGCATTTGTCTCCTGTGTTCGATTGTACAAATGTTTGTGTTTGGACAGCATTGTGTTGGATGTTGATGTACTCTGCTTCGTATGTGTGTGTGCTGCATTATGTGTGAGATGTCCCTTCATGTGTGTTTTTGTTCCCCCTTCTCCCTTTCAGGCAGTGTGGTTTTCATTTCTATGCTCGTTCAATGGTGTGATGTTGGCGGGTTGTGTGGCTTGTGCTCCTTGTTGGTGTGTTTCATTTTGGCCATTGTTTGTCTATACTTATGCTGTACGTAGTTGTGCATATGTGCCATTGTGTACACCTCCCCCGCCCCCCCGCACTCCCTGCTTCTTCCTCTTTCTGGTGCTGTTCTGTCTGTAATTGTGTTGCTCCACACATAAATACATGTAATGAACAGATTATAATAGTTCCTTGACTCTTTTAGGTTTCAAAACTTCTCTCTATTGGTTTCTTTTTAATTTTCCATATAAACAGTTTTTTTAATATTCATGGAAACATAGAAGTCAGAATTGCAACGTATTCTATCAACACACTTTCTAGAACATTCTACAACATGTGCAGGTTAAAAGTTCATCAATTTTTTTAAACCTAACGATATTTTTTGCAACATTTTCTCGAACATTTAACGGCACACGCAGGTTAAAAGTTCACGATTCTTTTAAGTTCAAACAGTGCCTTCCAAATGCAAGTAGCAGGTGTGGTTGAGTTGAGCAAAGTTAATCCTAAGATATGTACTCCACCGTTGAAACTGCTTTTTCTTAGCCATTCACAAAGATGCTTTTCCACAAAACGAATGTGCACACTACTTTTAAAAAGCAATGCTTTTCATCTCCCAAACAGGTATATTTTTGTATGGCAAAAGAAAGTTGTTCCCCATCTTTCAACGTATCTCATATTCAACGAAGGAACTGTATGAGCTACAGCCATTTTTCCATACCTTCCAGCCATACCTTCAAAATACTAGTGTGGGTGGTAGGACATAACTATGTTTTCTGGTGCAAGTGGTATGCAGAACAGAGAAGTATTAACTTAGAACTAGGTTTACAAAATGTGGACATTGAACGGTTTGCACAGAGATGATTGCTACCTTAGGATAAAACCTTTTTGCATTTTCCACACCCAGTCCTCACGATTGTGCATTGTGGTGGAAACGACCTAGGCACATTGACTGGGGTAGCTTTGGAAATGCTTATGAAGGACACCTTTGGACAATTGATGTTACTTTTGCTTCAAACTGTCTTTGTATATTCCAATATAAGCCAAAGACAGAAGTGGAAATGGTCAAAACAATGTTGTCATCAGATTAAAAAATCTAGGAAGAATGTCAACAAAGCTGTGTCTGCATACCTCAGAGACCATAGAATCGGGTCGATCTACCAGAACAACATAGGTTTTGATATGGCTGATATCTACAGAAGTGATTGAGTACACTTCACAGGTCAAGGAAACAGAGTTTTTCTGAATAACCTGAAGTTGTGCATCCGCACCTACATGTAGCTCCAACTAATGAGCACAAGGGTTCTTTTTAGAGCCACCCTATAACTGACAACTTAGGCACGCTATTTTAGGGCCAGGTAACAGCATCTCCCGGACCTCTGCCAAAATGTATTCTCCACACAGCTGTGGCACAACAGCCAGAACATCTGACTTTGCAGCATAGAGCTCTCGCTTTGATCACCGGCTCCAGCGACAGCTCAGGATAGCACCATGTGACTCTGGGAAATAGCTCACTTAATTTCCACACTGGCCCCCAGTGCCTGCAGATCAGTACGAGTGAGTAGTTTGCAGTTTACAAACATCGGATTGATTCGAAACAGCAGAATTGAACTTCACACTCCCTCTGTAGCACCGCCAATCTCCCTACAGATGTCACACTGTTTAAAACAGAAGTTCCATCTAGTACGTATGCACACATGGTGACTACTTGGACGGGTGTGCCACAGCGGCCAGAAAACATGAGCTCAGAGCACAGGGCTCATGGTTTAACTCAATACAGAACACCCTGGGTCTTCTACAGAAGAGTGAGAGAGGAGTGAGTCAACCAAATGAAGCAACCACTAGGGTACCAGTCTTCCGAGTGGGAGCGAAACGTCCTTCTACCAAGACCCATCAATCACCCAATGTGATGTCTCATCATCTGGGTTTAGGTATCATCCCATCAAGGAAAACCGATCTAGGGATTGATCGGAAAAAACCTTGACTAAGAGGAAGACTATGGGTTAGCTGGTCACCCTACATAGTACTTACTCACATCCAGAGACTCACTTAGAAAGTGAGAGGATCAAAGAGGTATAGGTAAAGGATGTGAAATGTGCAGCGCAAAATAAAGTGAGAAAGTGGTGTTCTAAAAATGACTTAGGAGTGCTTATAACAATTTTATTCCGCAAGCCCCCTTGCCATTACTAAAAAGCAGAGTGCTGACGCTTGTTATTTACAAGACGTCAAGCAGTGTGAAAGGTCAACATGTTTCTGCCCTCACTAGGATCAAATTGTATCGGGGCATTCTTCAGGACCAAGCTATAAATAAGTACAGCTGCTGCTACAAAAAGTGAAAATTATAATAGTGTGAAATTTATATACAAATACTCCAAATACTATGTAGGGTGACCAGCTAACCCATAGTCTTCCTCTTAGTCAAGGTTTTTTCCGATCAATCCCTAGATCGGTTTTCCTTGATGGGATGATACCTAAACCCAGATGATGAGACATCACATTGGGTGATTGATGGGTCTTGGTAGAAGGACGTTTCGCTCCCACTCGGAAGACTGGTACCCTAGTGGTTGCTTCATTTGGTTGACTCACTCCTCTCTCACTCTTCTGTAGAAGACCCAGGGTGTTCTGTATTGAGTATACTTGTAATAGGGGATATTCACCCTGCTGGTCTATAAAATTATCCCTTAGACCCTCCATTAAGATATTTGTCGTGACTCATGGTTTAACTCCCTGCTCCGACAGCAGCTCAGTACCATGTGCCTCTGGGCAATATCTCACTTAATAGCTCATATAATTTCCACGTCGGCCTCCAGGGCCTTCAGACCCATAGAGGTGAGTAGTTGCCCTTCACAAATACCGTATTGATTTACCTTCGCACTCTCTGTATAACACTACCTAAGCACCATATACAAGTTACCGTTTTCCAAACAAAACTTCCTCCTACTATCTATAAAGTATTGCTGACACCACTTGGACAGGTGTGGCACAGCGCCCAGAGCACATGACTTCACAGCATAGGACACACAGTTTGGGCTCACGGTTTCGTCCCCGAGTCCAGCAGCAGCTCAATTTAGCAGCATGACACTCTAGGCAATATCTTACTTTCCATAACCCACACTTTCAGATCGTTAGGGGTCAGTAGTTCAGGTGCTTTATCCCCGAGTCCGGCAGCAGCTCAGCTTACGCCCCAGGGCCATTAGACCCATAGGAGTGAGTAGTTTGCAATTTACAAATACCGAATTGATTTGATACTTGCAAATTTACCTTCACACTCCCTGTATAACACCCCCTAAGCACCATATACAAGTTACAACAATGTTCGAAACAAAAGTTCCTCCGAGTACATGCAGACACTACTTGGACAGATGTGGCACAGCTGCCAGAGCACATGACCTCACAGCATATGACACACAGTTTGGACTCAAGCTTTCATCCCGAGTCCGGCAGCAGCTCAGCTTAGCAGCATGAGACTCTAGACAATACCTCACATATTTTCCGTACTTAAAACTTAAAATGACCACAGGGCATGTTTACACAGTGGGGATGGGAGGGGACGGGCCTGAGGTGACTTGTGCAAACACGCCCTATGGCGCGTTTTAATTTGGGGAAATAATTCTCCTTCAATCCTGAGGGACCCTGTGGGCTCACTAGCCCCCCAGGAGCTTCCAGTAAGCGCCCCTGCGCTGCGTTGCAGAGAGGTTGTCAAGGCTGTTCTACTTTTTACACCTCTCTGAAACACAGCTCTATGGCGCTTACTGGAGGTACCTAGTAGGCTACTTGGACCCTAGGGACCTTCAGGATTCACATGAACTTAATCTCCCAACTTAAAATGGCCACAGGACGTGTTTACACAGTGGTGAAGGGAGGGGACGGGATCTGAAGTGACGTGTCCCACCACCCCTGTGGCTCATTTTAAGTTGAGGAAATAATTCCCCTTCAATCCTGAGGGCTCCGGGGGGCCAACTAGCCCACCAGTCTGTCCAGTAAGCACCACTGCGCTGCGTTGCAGAGAGGTGGTCAAGGTTGTGCCCCTTTTTACACTTCTCTACAACGCAGCTCTGTGGCGGTTACTGGAGGAACCTAGTGGGCTAGTTGGACCCTAGTATCCGTCTGAAAAAGGTGAGGGTACAGGATGATTTTGCAGCAAGGCTTCTTTCTGCTCTTCTGTTTGTTCTTTTTACACGTTTTCCTTCTTCATGCACTTTTCTTCGTCTTTGAGAACTTCTATTGCTTCTTTCTGCATTTCTTTTTTTTCTTTCTGTGCGTTTTTTCTTCTTTCTTCACATGTCCTATCTCTGTAGGCATAGTTAGAAATTAGCATTTAAAAAACCTTTGAAATTCACTGAAAAACCATAGGTTTCAGGCAGGTTATATTTAGGAAGTAGCATTTAAAAAACCTTCGAAATTCACAGAAAACCCATAGTTTCAGGGGCGTTATAGTTAGTTGGATATTTCACTTGTACACAACCAGTGATATTTCCCGTCATAGTTAGTTCACCTAACTATAACTCGCGTGCCCGCAATGCACTGCTGATGACGTCACATATTACACCACTCATGACATGGTCAGTGACATCACTCATGACATCACTCATGACATCTCAAATGACATCACTGATGACATCATCCAGTGAATGTGTGTTTTTCTGAAAATATGCCGGGAGCCGCGTTTTCAGTGTAGTGTAAAAAGGGGCGTGGCCTCGCCCACCTCTCTGCATTCCAGCTGTGTGGTGCTTACTGGAGGTACCTGGTGGGCTAGTTGGCCCCCAGGGACCCTCAGGAATGAAGGGAACACCAACTTAGAATGCACTAGGAGGTGCGTTTGCTGAGTGGTGGGGAAAGGGGGGCCTTTGTCCACCTCTCAGCAATCCCACTGTGTGGGGCTTACTGGAGGTAAGAGGTAGGCTAGTTATCCCTTAAAGGATCCCCAGCAGCAAAGGGGACTTCAGTGCCCATCCAAGAGTGCACCAGGGAGTGCATTTGGAGAGTGGTTGGTGAAGGAGGCGTGGCCTGCTCTGAGAACTTATCAATCCTGCTGTGTGGGACTTATTGGAGGTAATAGGAAGTGCAGTTGTCCCCCAAGGTTTTCCTTGGGGGCCAACTACCCCTCTTGTTACCTCCAGTAAGTCCTACAGAGTGGGATTGCTAAACGTCATTGGAGGCAATGCCTCCCTTTCTCCACCACTCTGCAAATGCGCCTCTGGCAGATTACAAGATAGGGGATGAAGTCCAATTTACTTCTAAGGGACTTTGGGGGTAAAGAAGCCCTCCTGTTACCTCTTATAAGCCCTACACAGTGGAATTCCTGAGCGCTGGTCGGAGGCCCAGCACCCTTTCTCCACCACTCTGCATACAAGACTACTAGTTAAGGAAGTGCTTGCAATGTAATAGGTTTCGCATTTGCAAGAATTAGAGTTATTGGTGTTGTAAATGCAAAAGTGTTCTACTAATGTTTTTTGAAGTGGAGTGGATGTTCGTTGTGTGTAGTGGAATTATGTGATATGTTGTGCAGTGAAATGATGTGGATAGAAAGTATGTGGTATTTAGTGTATAGGAATTATGTAGAGTAGGATTATGAGTTATGGAGAGTAATTATATGGTATGGTAGTCTGTGTTGTGGAGTAGTAACCTCAGCTTTAGTCTTCCTCGTTTCCATTGAAGCTCAACTATGAACTCAGTGAGAAAAAAAGAAGGAATCCCTGAGGAGCACTTGTAGATCTAGTCAGAGGTCTGAGCAGGGCCACTGCAATTATGTGACTGTTTAGCTGCACTGACTTTCGTACAATTATACATTTTCTACATTAGCCACATAATTCATCATCTGCTCCCTAATCTGCAGATTTGTACAAAAAGCCTTGTTTCCAGCTCAAACATTACTAAAAACGCAATGACAAGTGTTACAGCATGGTGGAAGGCCCTTTGCAAACCTAGAATGGTCACTTGTTAGGTATTGCTAAATGTGGGTGTTAAATTGGTACTAATGGTGAGCAAGGCACTCTTGCTTCCCTCTGCGCCTCTCTTGCCTCTTTCAGCAATTCTGTTGCGTCTTTGTGCACATTTCTTTTTCTCTGCACTTCTCTTGCCTCTTTCTGCAAATCTCTTGTACTTTCTGCACCTCTCTTCCCTCTTTCTGCATGTCTGTTGCCTCTTTCTGTACCTCATTTGCTTCTTTCTGTACCCCTCTTATATCTTTCTGTACCCTTTTTACCTCTTTCTGCATCTCTGTTCCTTCCTTCTGCACTTCTTTTGTTTCTTTCTGCACTTCTCTTGCTTCTGTCTGCACTTATCTTACTTCTGTATGTTCCTCACTTGCCTCTTTCTGCACCTCTATTGCTGTAGTGATTTAGCCATTTTTATGGATAAATGGCTTGATTATGGCCATTGCACACTACCATCTCAGTATATTTTGCTCTAATATAGTGCTATGCAGGTCCGCATAATACAGATTGGCTGTAAATAGGACTCGATAATGTTCTTTCTGTGTCTGACTATATCTTGCTTAAAGGCAGGGCTTACCTATTGGCTTTGGCATACTCTAATTCCATCTTGCATACTAATTTGGGCTCTTTGCGGGAATAGTAGTGATTTTTTCTTTCTTCCTTCTATCATTGTGTAATAAAGAAACCCCAGAATAAATACCCTTATTCATCTGTATTCATTTGGATGGGAGGTCGGGGCCTTTCTGACCAAATGCTGTAGCATCGGAAGGATGGTAAGCTTCCCTTCCTGCAGACAATTGTCAAAGGGAATGTTCTGCTCTCATCCAGGGAAACCAAAAACTAATAAGTAATCTACACCGAGGCATTGTTAAGAGGGGTATGCGTTGTTAATACAGTCCCACCTAGGTGGGCTTTGTTGCATTGTTTTACCGAGTGGCGTTGTTTGTGTTGTTTTCCCAGGTTGTTTGCGTTGTTATCGCCACTGGTATTGTTGTTACTTGCATTGTTATTGCTGTTTGCGAGCTCCTCAGCAATAGCCATATATTCTAGGTAATTATTAGTATTATTCCTTTTCTTGGGTAAGTATTGTGAAGTGTTGTATTCTTTTGGGTTCTGAGAGGGGACAGGGTCAGTATGCCCTGGTGATTGGCAGAATTATCAGGTCATTACAATTGCCTCTTGCTATAACTCTTTTGCCTCTTTATGCACCTCTCTTGCCTCTTTCTGCACCCCTGTTGCCTTTCAGCACTTTTCTTGCCTTTCTCTGCAGTTCTCTTCCCTCTTTCTGCACATGTGTTGCCTCTTTCTGCACCCCTGTTGTCTCTTTCCGCACCCCCTTCCCTCTTTCTGTACCTTTCCTGTCTGTTTTTGTATCTCACTTGCCTCTTTCTGCACTTTTCTTGCTTATTTCTACACCTCTGTGGCTTCTTTCAGCAATTCTATTGCCTCTTTGTGCACTTCTCTTGCCTGTTTCGGCACTCTCTTGCTTCATTTTGCACATCTGTTGGCTCTTTCTGCACCTCACTTGCTCTTTTCAACACTTCTCTTGCCTCTTTCTGCACCCCTTTTGCTTCTTTCTGCACCTGTCTTGCTTCTGTCTGCACCCCGTTGTTTCTTTATGTACCTCTTATGTCTCTTTCTGCACTTGTCTTGACTTTTTTGGCAGTTCTCTTCCCTCTTTCTGCGGGTCTGTTGCCTTTTCCTGCACCTCATGTGCTTCTTTCTACAACCCTGTTGTCTCTTTTTGCACTTGTCTTCCTTCTTTCTGTACCTTTCCTGCCTGTACCTTTCCTGCCTGTTTTTACACCTCACTTGCCTCTTTCTGAACCTCTATTGCCTCTTTCTGCAGATCTCTTGCCTCCTTCTCCACTTCACTTGATTCTTTCTGTAACGCGTTTGCCTCTTTGTGCACCTCTCTTGCCTCTTTCTGCATCCCTATTGCTTTATTCTGAACCTCCTTTGCATCTTAATGCACCCTTGTTGCCTCTTTCTGCACTTTTCTTGCCTTTCTCTGCAGTTCTCTTCCCTCTTTATGCATGTCTCTTCCCTCTTTCTGCATTTCTGTTGCCTCTTTCAGCACATTTGCTCCTTTTTGCACCCCTGTTGTCTCTTTCTATACTCCTCTTCCCTCTTTCTGTACCTTTTCTGCCTGTTTTTGCATCTCACTTGCAGCTTTTTGCACTTTTCTTGCTTCCTTTCGCACCTCTGTTGCTTCTTTCAGCAATTCTCTTGCCTCTTTGTGCACTTCTCTTTCCTGTTTCTGCACCTCACTTGCCTCTCTGCACTTCTCTTGCGTCTTTCTACACCTCTGTTGCTTCTTTCAGCAATTCTCTTCCCTCTTTCTGCACTTTTCTTCCTCATTTCTACACTTTTCTTGCATCTTTATGCACCTGTTTCCTCTTTCTGTACGTCTGTTGCCTCTTTCTGTACCTCTCTTGCCTCTTTCTTCACTTCACTTGCTTCTTTCTGCACCTCTCTTGCCTCTTTCAGCACGTCTCTTGCTTCTTTCTGCATTTCTCTTGCCTCCTTCTGCACTTCTGAGTTAGAGGTAGTTTTAGTCTCCCTGCCCTATTATGTTCTAGGGCCTCACAGAGGAGGTCATGCCAATCACAGGGGTACCCCAACCCATAGTGTACCCTAGTGTATGTAGGTGTTTTCAATGTAGTCTAAGTGTCTTTCAGCATAGCACTGGCTCTAGGCCTGCCTAGTCAGAATCAGTTACCACCAGTACCAGTCAGCAAAAAGTGGGGGACACAGGATGACTTTTCAAGAAGGCCTCTTTCTGCACCTCTGTTAGTCCTTTCTGCATATCTCTGGCTTCTTTCTGTATTTTCTTTATCTTTCTGGACTTCTGTTGCCTCTTTCTTCATTCTCTTGCTTCTTTCTGTGCCTTTCTTCCTCTCTCTGCACATGTCCTACCTCTGTAGACATAGTTAGAAATTAGCATTTAAAAAAAACCTTTGAAATTCACTGACAAAATCATGGGTTTCAGGGAGATTATAGTTAGAAATTAGCATTTAAAAAACCTTAGAAATTCACTGAAAAAACACAGGTTTCAGGGACGTTATAGTTAGTGGGACATTTTAATAGGGCCATTATGGTTAGTTAAGCTAACTATAACTTGCGCCCCGCCATACACTGCTGATGACGTCACATATTACATCATTCATGACATGGTCAATGACATCACTGATGCCATCAATTAATGAGATAGGGTAATATGACCCTCTCTCTTAAGGTGGTTTCTTCATTTTAAGAAAGATAACTATATTATTATAGTTTCAGGAGTCTGGTATATTTCCACCTTGTTCAACATGAAGAAAGATGGTAAGTAAATCAGGAGCCATGCCAATAAATGTCTTCTAACATTCCAATTGCAGGACATCCTCTCTTGCTGCTTTGCCCGACGTGAGTGATTCAATAGCATGTTTGACCTCAGACAGAGTAAGCGCATCGTCAAGTGTTCATACTAGCAGATGGCTTAATTTAGGGATTTTAGCCAATGATAAATATTCATACATATATCATCCTGCTTTGGGGCCTGAGTTCTAGTATATAGGCACTGATAAAAGTTCTTAAATTGTTCGAGTATATGCTGTGATTCATAATACGTACACCCTTTCTTATCTATAATGCATTTGACCATGTTCTGATCCTTTTTTCAGCCATCTAATACGCCAATCCCTTATTTACTTTTTCATCATATTCAGATGTGGACACTCAACCTGCCAAATAGGCCTCTGCAACTCTTTATTCTGCATACAATTGACATTACACCAACACTTAATTATAATAAATCATACCCTGGACTCATTAGGATGTTTCTCTAAAATGGCTGGGGCATGTTTCTAGTCCTATTGAGGTAATTTATAATGTAGCAATTGCTCCTGGCCCTTACGACATCTATTATTCCCAGACCCAAACTGAGCAGTGACCGCCCAAACAAAAGCTTTCAAAGGATCCCAGATTCATAAAAGGGGAAGAAAAGCCCAGATTGATCTATAAGAATTCAGTGAGCTGTTTACACAACCTGTCTGTGAAAAATATGTTTGAATATAATGATCTAAACAACGTCCACCTGCAGGGTCCCTTGGGTAGATCAGAAACCTGGAGCATTAATAGCAGGGAGTTATGATCTGATGTGATCTTAGGGCATAGTTCAGCTTTGGAATTCCCTATTAAGCTTTGTGAGATTAATATATTGATTCTACAGTAATGCCCATGAGACGCTGAATAATATATATACCCAGTGGAGTGCGGTGCAAAATCTACCAAAGATCAACCAGACATATACCCTCATTAGCTTTTTAATAGACTGTTGAGTTTTAGTCATACATGGCGAAACAGACTTATTAGCTGTATCCAACTTACTACACATAATACTATTAAAATCGCCAACATTACAAGACCATTATGCTAACTCAAGATTTAACAGCTCTGGGTCATCCTTGTTGGGACCGTAGACAGCAAAGATTATATAGACTTAACCAGCTACCCCAACCTCTGTGATAATTCACCGACCCCTTGGTTTAGGATCTGTCCATTATATCTTGCACACAATGGAACTGAGACTTAGGATGGCTACCCCACAGATTGAAACCTGATGGGTTTTAGAAGAGATAATATTGTACCCCAATTGACAAAAAAGCATTCTATCTTTAAATGCCAAGTGGGTCTCAACATGACATAGCAGCTGTGGTGTGTAAACAGGGATTTCTTCCTTAACTAAAAGTTGTTCAGGGGATGATTCAGGCCAGCAACATTCCAGTTAATAATGTGAAACTGAGACATAAATATAGAAAGATACATTTTGCACCTTTTGCACTACTATCCGGCTGCCCACCTTTATTTCCACCCTTTACTAAAGTAGTGATTGATCCCATTGCAGAATATGGACCAGCCCTACAAAATACACCAGTTATCCACACTGATTCCTTTTCTACCTTACAATAAAACCCTCTCTGTACATATCATAACTCATACACTGCCACAAAGAAGAAACCAACCCCACATCCTACCCCCTAACTTGAGTCTCCCAAATAGCACACAGTAAAAATAACCCGTACCTTTGAATGACAGAATCAAAGAGACAGCTCGCTGTGCCCTCTCCTCCTGCCCCCTCCCACCAACTGATTGAACATAGAGAACAACCAATACAGGGACCATAGCAACAGATGCAGCCAAAACACCAAAATGAAAAGTCAACAAAATCCTTGAACAAGAGAGTCAATCAGATTACTCCCTGTTGCCTTTTGCCATTGACGAAGAACATTAGCAACTTCCTTCTCAATATGGGGTGAGGTATATTACTGAATCCAAAGGGTTTAAATATAGAAAGACTATGCTTATGTTGATTCTGGCAATTCTAATCCACCAAGTCAGGGAAGGCCTGTTGAAATAAACCATCTATACATGAATGTTTATCGTTACCCTCTTTGCCCTATGGTATCCCCAGGACCCTCAGATTACTCTGGCATTGGTAATTTTCAAGATCCTCACATTTGATTTGAGCAGACATAATATAAGCATCATGGTCTGAGACTAAGCCTTAGGGGGCCTGCCTGCCTGTCTCTCACCCCAAGGGTGCTCAACTTTTCTTTTTAGGGACCTGAATGGACCATAGTTTGAACATTCCTTCCTTTCCTTAAGGCTTCACCTCCATATTACTTCCAGATATCGGGGGGGGGGGGTCAGAGACCTTAAAGTCATAGTCCCATCCACCTGCCTGGGTCACCCGACTTGTAAAGCTTGCCCCCAGTCTGCTCAGGACCGACCACACTAAAAACACTCCTACTTACTATGATAGAGTTATCCACAGGATTTATAATCTAGTACTATCCGTTAAAGGATCAGGCAGGGGTGTAGCTGTCTGAATCTGACTCCCTGTGGCCACCATAATAACTAAAAGTATGCCAGGTGGATCAGTTTTGTTCAGAGATAACATTGTTGACAAAGCCTGCCCCAGACCATCCCCTACTGCCTCTCCCTCACCCTCAATCAAAACAGAACCCCTTCCATCTCTGCAAAAAAAGTTATTTTGTGTATCTAGGGTTTACAGTAGTAGTGAGGCGTCTTCACATAAGTAATCCCCATTATCCATAGAGACAGCTCTGTTCCAAAGGGATCCCAGGGGGAGCTGCCCCCCAATTGCATCCATGAGCCGTGTGGCAAATGACAAAAATACACCTGAGACCTCTCTCCCAAAACATTTCTCTAATTTTAGGCTTGTGTCCCCAGTGAGCAAGGATCATGTTGTGGATTAACTAAGGGTTGGGCCACAATGAATCTTCAAGACCGGTCAACCAATCTGGCAACAGAAGCCACCATTGTGTGGACCAGTACTGGGGCAAATGGAGGCACTGCTGCCAACAGCGGTGGTTAAAAACAGGTAATGTGCATGCTCCTCCTTGGTTACCGTGCCCCTGAGTAGCCCAATGAGAGCCATCAAAGCCTCCCAGGCTGCCCAGGTGTACACAGTCCTCAGTGGCAAGGTTTTAGTGTCAGACACTATTCTATGGGATACAGCAGCATTCGGGATAGGCGTCCGCACCAATTTTTCAAGGAAGCCTATGAAGCTGATTCATACTCATGAAACAGGCCATGAGGGGAGAGAGAACCGGGCAAGAGCACTTGCTGTAGAGTCAGCCTGCTGCCATCTCCCAACCCCCCCCCCCCCCACTTTGCAAGACAAATTTTACAATGAGCCAATATTCTTTAAGGCTATATGTCCATCAGGGACGATGAGTGACGAAGCTCACTACTGTTGCAAATGAAATTCAGAGAAAGCAATTAGGGCCCGATGTAGGTGCCCTAATACCGGTCGGAAACGGCCGAATTCGGCCGTTTCCGACCGGTATTACGGTTTTCAGATGTAGGGCATGCATTTACAGAATCGGTATTTTACCGATTTTGTATTTACCGATTCGGTAAAATTACCGAATCGGTAAATACAGACTCGGTAAAATACCGATTCTGTAAATGCAGATGTAGCTGGCACATGTCAGAGTGCCACAGGGCTTTAAGAATCGTTATTTTACCACCCAATCCAATTGGGTGGTAAAATACCGAATCCGGGTGTGCATGCACATCTGCGCATGCACACCTGTGCCATGTGACACTCAGACATGCCCATAGGGCATGTATGTGTGCCACATGGCACACAAGCCTGTAATTGGGGTGCTAGAGGGTGTCAAAGTGACACCCCCTGCACCCTTGCAAGAATAGGTAATTTCCGAATTGGTAAATACCGATTCGGTATTCCACATTGATTCCTATGGGCTTCAAGGACCATAGGAATCAATGGGGGATACCGATTCGGTATTTACAGAATCGGTAAATACCGAATCTTACAGATTCGGTATTTACCGATTCAGAATTACCTACATCTCCCCCCCTCTAATTTACCACTTCTTAAATACTGAATCGGTATGATTCGGTATTTTAGAAGTGGTAAATTAGATTTACCTACATCGGGCCCATAGAACTGTGAATTTACACCTTACTTGGAACAGGCTAAACAGAAACTTACAACTCATAAAATGGAACAATTTTAGAGGTTTGTGAAATTAATGTAATTTCCTTCTAAATAATTGTGCAAAATATCAGAAAAATTGTTGGTTACACAAAATGATGAGATAGGCAAATCTGGGATTTAGTGTTATATTTTAGCTTAAAATGCATCCTTACTTGGATGTGAGGATGCATTTCATGCTAATATTATTGTGCAAAGAACACAAGTGCTGAGAACAAGAAGGGCTCATACTTTGTTTGTTTACATTGTTTCCCTGACGCCGCTGTAGGATTTTTACTCAAATTAACTTGCAATTATGCAATGTGGCATAATGGTGTAATTTCAGGCAAAAAGCATAATGCAAAATTCTAAAAATTACTAAAGATTATACAATTTTAATGAGGACTAATTTTAAAAGGCAGTTGAAAAATGGGACCCTCCTACAGCAAAACTGACTTTCATCATCATCGATATGTTCTCTGTTAAGTTATTTGCATGTTCTCTATTAAATTATTTGCAGTCAGCAAGTGGGCAAAAACATGCTATACTGGTGAAGGTGCTCTATTTGCCTCTGCATTTGTGATGCTGGTTGGGTGCTATCTACAAAGCAGAATTGAGGCAATGGTGGTGGAACTGGCAGGGCCTGGCTAGTTCATCTAAATACCCTGCTAGAAGGCACAGCTGGTAGGTCAAGGTGCTTCTTTTAAAGAGCTATATCTCCAAACTGCCAGTGCAAAAGAAACACCCAGCTTGTGCTAGATAGTTATTACATGTGAATGCAACATGGTTGTTAATATTCAAAATGTGCTCTAAACTATGGATCTAACTTGTCCATTAATTTGAGCACTGCTGATGTATCAGTAAAATTGCAACTCATCTACCAAAAGGAGGGTGAGTCTAGATATAGTAAATGGTACATAGGGACGTGCAAAGTAGTTATGTTGTGCTAAACCACCAAACCCTTCATAGTCTAAAAAGAGGGGGCATAACATGGCGAAAGCTGTACAAATACTCCCATATTCCAGGTTGTGTACAGAAGTGAGATCAGGCTGGCATTGAATAATAGCGCCAAGAGAAAACTGTCATCTCCCACAGGTAGAAGGTAGAGTTGAAACATTACAGAAGTGTGAAGTCTTCCAATGAAGATGGTATTGGAATATGACTGGTGTATCTTTAGGATAATGGGTTTAATAGAACACTAGGAATACTATTTGAAGAATCAGTGAAGTTATGCACTGTATCTCTTTGATGTTATGTACTTGGACAAAGATCTATTGAGATTTTTGTCAAACGTTGTATGATCTCATGAATTTGCCACAGTCTGCTGTCAATTTTGTGAGAATCATGTCATTGAAAAGGTCGACATTAAGAATGCAGAACTGTCAGCTTCTGAACATGAGCTAGGAAAATGCTGAGAATCTGTTGCACGTTTATCCACTTCCTGCGATCCCTCTATTGAACTTAGTTTTTGGCCACATTGGTAGGCTTGCCCTCAGTTGGTGCTTAACTCTACTTTACACTTGGCTAACTCCTCCCTGTTTTTTTGTTCCACTCCTTACTGCACGTTTCCTGCATTCTTGCTAAATTTACTGTCTCATGGGTCATACTTAGTGGAAGTCTCTCAGCTTCACTTTCAAGATTACCTCTCTCCATATTCAGTGGAGAACCTTTAAGCTAGTATACAGGCAAGACATCTTATCCTCTTACGATCAGTGGCATAGCTAGGCACTTTGCCGCCCAAGGCGGTCTGTGACTTTGCCGCCTCGCGCCGCCATGGTGAAGTGCGGGGAGAGAGGGTGCTGGCGATTACTTTTCATTTTACCCCTCTCCAGCAAACTCATGTAAGAGTGGGGGTAGGCTGCCGCCTCCCAAAACTCGTGCCACTCCTGGTGGACTACCCCCCCTCAGCCCCACCTTGCTACGAGACTGCTTACGAATTTGATTTACTAGCGTGTGGTATTGAGTACTCATAGCTAAGAATATGAAGCAAACGCATTAATTCCCCTTTTAGGATGAAGTAGGTTGATAATTGGATGCAAGGCAAAATGATCAAATTCTACTTATGGCATCTTGCCTGCCTGCTGCAAGAGTCAAGACTCCTTCTTCAGTTTTTAAGAAGTGACATGTGCTGGGTGCTATGCCAATATTGCTGTATAGGGTATTACTCTATAGTCTATAGACTCATTGATTATTCTATCCATTTAATGTCGTTTGTAGTTATTTGTTGTGCTTCTCTGACAACATGCTGGTAACATATATTTCTTTCAATACTGACAAGAGAAGCTATTATACCGTTGTACCCCGAAGCCAATTTATTTTTTACTCCATTACCCTCACCTGAGTTTTCCTTCTATATTTCCTATATTTGAGATTGTAAAGAGAAGAGGGCACTGGGGCTATAATGACTTTTTTCCCAGGACTGACTTCCTTACTTATAGACTGGGCAACAGTGTTGTGCACTGACATAACAGAGCTGGAAAGGAATAGTCTCTTGACTAACAATCTAACAGCATGAATAGATGTGAAAGGAAGACTATCGCAGCAAACATTGTGTTTCAGATTTCACTGAGCACTGGCTAAAATAAAAAGACTGCAGTTGATTGGCTCAGATGTGGTTTGGGAGATTAAAAGGGCAGCCGATTCATATAAACTTTTGCCTCTAAGAAGTACTTAAACGCCACATCAATATTTGCTGCCTTGCTATTAGACTTCAGGCTCCACGGTCACATGCACCAGAAGGCGCAGGCTGTTTGGAAGGGGAGGAGCGCTGTCATCAGGATGTGATTTATTACGGCATACACTTCCACATCATGGGGCACCACACTTTTGTTTGCTGCCTTGCAGCAGGACTTCAGGCCCCAGTGTCACACACCAGGAGGTGCTCGCGGTTTGGAGGGGGATGAGGGCTGTCATCAGGGCTCTCTATAGAGCTGCGCTCACTCCTGCATCACAGGATGTGCCCGAGCAAAGCGTGGACCAAGGGAGGGCCTATCCTTCACTTTGTCCCCTCATAATGGGTCTTGAGCTTGGCGCTATCTTGGACACACATAATTTTGTGTTCACCCTGGACAAACTGGTAAATTTTCCTAATCCTGTCATTTTTCCAACCTTTAAGGAGAGGGGCAGTAGGTTGATTATTGATTGTATTTTCATTTCAGCAGAGTTTTTCCAGCTTATTTTTAATTTAAATCATTCCCAGCCTCTTTAGTGATCACATCCACTTGTCTTTCCCCCTTGATGTTCTTACTTCGCCATGCCCTGTGCAAGGGAGCCTCTTAGGGAGGTTTCTCTGGGGGATCAGGGTAGAAGGCTCAACTGGTCCTAAGTGGATTCTCAGTGCCTTAAAGCCTCGCTTTTTGTCAAGTGTGCACAGGAGTTTGCCTTCTGCCTGGATGTAGATGCTAGGGGAAGGGAGATATTGCAAACTTGTGATGGCATCACGGTGGGCATTGTTAACCTATTGTCAATAACGACCTCCAGCTGGGGTCCCAAAAACCCAAAATTGTTTGCCAAGGACTGTACCAGATAACTGCAACAGTTGAAAGCTGCAGTGAAGTAGTCGCCCAGGAATAAAAGTCTAGTTGCAGGATGCATACAGGCCTATAAGCAAGCCCTTGATACTCAATAATCTACTCTGAAAGAGATAGTTTTGGAGGAGTTGTGCTAGATGAGTGAGAGTAGATATAGCTCATCCTTTTCTGAGGTGGTTAACAGGCCTTGCTTTGGGGATTGTTCTGGCCCGGTAATATGTCATTATATTTCTGAACAACAATGGATTGACCACTTTGAAAGGGATTACAACCAGGGGATTATGCAGGGGGATACTGACATGGCAGTAGAGGTTTTAGCCAGTGCCCCTGTGGTCTCTTACTTGGAAGAAGTTACTCAGGGCATCATGAGGTTGTTCCACAACAAGTGCCTAAGACCAGATGGAATTCTCCTGGATCTGTACAGGTCTGATGTCAAGGTTTGGGGGCCTCCTTTGACTCAGATCTTGAATGCGGCTGCTCAGGAGGGGGCGATGCCCTCTTGGTCAACAGATGTGATTGTTTCGGTCTTCAAGAAGGGTGACAAGGACAACTCCCAATGCTACTACCCTATCTCATTAGTAGACACACTGGGAAAGGTTTTGGGGAGGGTAATTCTAATCAGGGTGTTGGAGTGGGCAGAGAGGAATAAAATCATGAGTGATGTCCAATATGGTTTCAGGTCTGGTAGGTCCACCTCTGACCAATGCCTAAATCTTCATCTTATCATCAAAAAATACATGGTTGCCCAGTCTGAATTGTTGCATTTAGCTTTCATTGACTTAGCCTCTGCATTTGATAAGGTTAACCATGTAAAGCTCTGGGCCTTGGTCTTTAAGATGGGGGTTGATCTGAATATTGTGGCCCTTTTAGCTAACCTTAATTCTGACACTATCAGCATGGTGCATTTTTCACAGGATGGTGCTTACACTTGTTCATTCCCCTCAAGTAGTGGTGTCCACCAAGAGTGCATTCTTGCCCCATTTCTGTTCACTTTATATTTGACCTGGCTGTGAATTTCCACTTCACTCACAGAGTTTGCAGAGTTTTTCGGACTCTGCGCACCACGTCTTTCGTGGAGGTCCAAAAATCTCCACTCAGCGCAGTAGAGTTTTTTTCATGCTTGTGCTTGTCTATGTTAAGTTGACAGGTGCGAGCACGGAAGACATTACTCCAGACCACCTCCCGGCGAGATTTCTTAATGTGGGCGGTCACAGATGGCCGCAAAGGTTGAGGAACATTCCCTTCACATTGAGGAAGCTGCCGTTCCAGTAGAACGTCAACTCGAGTGACAGAAAGAAGCCGCGTACTTTTGCACTGTGCATAGTGCTGTTCGTGCTTATTTTCCAACTCGGGATAAACACCAAGTGCTAAGAATTGTAAATGGCGAGACGTATCTTACTCTATGGCTTGCAGAACTCTGTATTGCACAGAGGAATGTTTTGGTCACTTCACTGATTTCTGCATAGCGGAGCTCTGCAAACTCCGCCCACACCTGCTTTATATGTGAACGGGAAGTAGGGGTGGGTAACCCAATATACCCTTGCGGGCTTGGGCGGTAGAATTGTTTTAAGGGAAAGGTTGCCGGCAAGGGGTTTGTTTGTAGATCTGAGTTAGACAGTGTAGCGCAGTCTGTATTAGTCAGACTTAGCAGCTGAGTGAAACAGTAACTGTTTAAAATCTTATGAATCTGTCAGCCCAATACTATGGAGACTACCACACTAGCCCCATAGAAAAGCAGTGATTTGGACAGATTCTAATTCAACAACAAACTTGTGTTTTCTGGCAGTGGATGAGAAATTAAACACAAGAGAACAAGTGAAGCAACACGAAAAGATTAATTTTTGGAAAAATTATTATTTTTTATATTGAAATAAATCATCAAATGAAAATCAAGGGTGTACAGTTATAGACAATTGCATGTGTTTCTAAAGTAAATGGAGCTGAAAAAAACAATCCATAAATACAGAAGAAAGCAATCCAGTCAGAAATACATTCAATTAAATTGACTTCTTTCCAAGATGGTAAATAGAAAGCCAGATGTAAAACGGGAAGAGAAACTTGGATTGAAGAGTCGACGTTTCGGTCTCAGAGGAGTAATCCAGAGACCATCATCAGGACAAAAGGATAATGCAATAAGGATGACCCTTATTTCATAACTGAAACAGAGCTGTAGATGAACTCACACTGAGTATGAACAATTCATTGCCTTAGGGAAGCTTTAAGTCTGCCCCGAATTGATATCCAAATAATCAAGCCAAAAACGTTTTAAATCTTTAGGGAACCTGTGGTTTCACTCTCAGGGTCCGAGATAGTTCTGAAGCGAGTGACTGGCGCGAGGCGTCTCTTCTGTATCCAATCAGAAGTGAGCTCACTTCTGATTGGATACATAATCCTTTATGCTTCCCAGGGGGCGTGGCTTGGACGCCGATGGCGATGGTCGCCTGAGAGCTCAGCTCCGGGACTGAGCCCGAATTTATCCTGTAAATCGGAGGCTGCGGGGCACCCCAGACCCTGCATTCGGCTGAGCGGACCGACGGAGACCTGCCGGGGCCCTTGGTGGAGCTCGGACGAGGGTTGCTCCGGAGTGCAACCGAAGTTTGCGGAGTCGCGGAGTGCGACCCAACATGGCGCCCGGACTTCTTTGTCCCCCTGGCCGGACCCACTGACTTGGAGGAGCGTCGCGAGCGGCGACTTGCGCCCGACTTCGCCATCCCCGACTGCTTTGTGCACTGGTTGTCTATTGGTTCGGATTTTTCACGACGAGTTTACACTCGGTTGGGTGGCCGGGCGGATGCCCACGTTATAGGAGACCCCGGGAGCGGACGCCCTGTGATCCGGGCGGTGGCCCGTCTCGCGACTCCGCACTTAGCTACGTCTTCCCGGCCTGCCCACTTCCATGGGAGGCGCGACACCTTGGCGCTACACATCGTCCAGTGGAGTTGGAGACCCTCACCCTGGATCTCTAGCGGGTGAGCGGACCTGCCTGGCACGGCGACGGTTGTCTCCACCCCCTCATCGGTGCCCTCGGACGCCGTGGCGGTGGCGTGAGTTGAAGCGGAGAAGTCTTCACAGGCCCTGGAGACGGGGGTCTCCTGTACTCGATCTGAGGACCAGTAGCCGGGAGGGTCGTGGTCGACACCTGCGCCCGGAGACGTCTACTCCGGGACCTTCACGGAGTGCCCCCGGCGACATGGGGAAACCTAGAGGAGCCAAGGGGCCCACCCCGACCGCCTCGGACTCGGAAGCCCAGGACAAAGGGGAGCTTGGGGACCCAAAGAGTTCTGATGGCGCGTCGATGCAACGGCAGTTCGACCGCGTCCTAGAGGCGATAACGACCACGAGATCGGCCCTCCAACAAGACATTGCCCAGGTGGCGACGAGCCTAGGTCTCCTCAGAGCGGACCATGGCAAACTTTCGGACCGGGTCAAAGAAGTGGAGAGCTCGGTGAAAACCTTGGAGCCGGCGCAGCGAACCTTGGCTGCGACGATGAAGGATGCCCTGTCCCGAATTGCGTCCCTGGAGCAGAGGGCGGAGGATGCGGAAGGCCGCAACAGGCGGAACAACATTCGTGTCGTGGGCCTCCCGGAAAAAATCGAAGATGGCGACATGGTGACATACTTGGAGGCCTGGCTCCGTGACACGGTGGCCCCGGAGGGGCTATCCTCCTTCTACACTCTGGAGCGTGCCCACAGAGTCCCGGCGCGGCCGCCACAACAGGGACGCCCCCTGAGGCCAGTGGTGGCGCGATTATTGCACTTTAGGGACAGGGATCTAATCCTCAACGCCGCCAGGCGTAATGGTCCATTCAAAGTAGCGAACAGTCAGGTGAACATCTTTCCGGATTACACCTACGAGACTCAACGCAAGCGTTTCTCCTTCCTGGCGGTCAAGCGCGAGCTCAGGAGCGAGGGCATCCAGTACTCGCTTCTCTACCCTGCAAGGCTCCGCATCATAGTCGATGACAAAACTCAGTTCTTCGACACCCCGGAGGATGTCTGTGCCTGGCTCGAGCTCTATAGGGCAGGGAAGGATGGTTTCGGCTCCTCGTCCCAACAGGCAGATGAGCCGGAACAGAGGCGGCGATCCAGGAGGATTAGGAATCGCCGCGGCCGCACGGGAGGGCCCTCCACTGCAGAGACGTCGTCGGAGCGGAGGGGAGTGCTGGAAGTGTTGTCGGAGTTGTCGGGTGCACGGGACGAAGCCATCGAGGAGGAGGAAAACCTGGGTGAAGAGGTGGCACCATCGGACTCAGAGGACTCAGTGACTGATAGTGCCCATACACCGGTGATCACACCGAAATCGGTGGAGGACCTTTTGGACGGACAAGGGTAACGGGGTGTGCTGCCTTATTTTGGGTGGGGGCCCGGCAGGGGGGAGGCGGTTGCCGTCCATAAACTGCTGACAACGAGGGGGGGGGGTGCCCCTGTTTCTGCCCCGGGAGAGGTTGTCGACACTGTTTAGGGCTTGCAATGGTCCTGGTGGCCTAAGCGTCGAGGGCCCACTGCCTCCGCCCGGCCCGCACCTGGCCCTTAAGGCCTTCCCACGGTGGCGACCGTGGGATTAGTTGGGGTTACTGGGTTGATGGAAGGCGAGGTTTGGATGGGATCTAGATGGTATAGTTTGGGTCCTGTTCTGGGGTGGGTGGGTGAGGGTTTGGTTCGTTCTTGGGTGGTTTGGTTTTGGTTGGGGGAAATGGCCGCCATCAGTGCTGGGAGGAATGATGGCCTCCTTTTGTGGGGACCCGAATGGGGAGATTGTGCGAGAACGTTATGGGACAATGGCTGATGTTGCTAATTTGAAATGTGTCACTTGGAACGTAAGGGGGCTTCATACTATGTCCAGGCGCCACAAGGTCCACGCTTATTTAGTGCGTAGGGGAGTGCAAATGGCGCTGCTGCAGGAAACTCATCTGAACAAGGCGGAAGGGGCGGCGCTGCAGCGTAGATGGCGGGGGCAGGTCTTTTCCACCTCGTACTCCGCTTATGCCAGAGGGGCGCTAATATGGATCAGGGCGGGGGTCCCCTTCCAGGTCACGAGAACAGTGGTAGATCCGGAGGGGCGATACGTGGCTATCTCGGGAACACTGGGAGGGAGGGATTTGAACGTTTGCTGTGTGTATGCTCCTAACATGGACCAGACTGCCTTCCTTTCCAGGTTATCGGGCTCGTTGGCCCACTTCTTCTCCGGGCCCCTTCTGCTTGGCGGAGACTTCAATTCCGTAGTGGACGTAGACATTGATCGCTCGCATCCACCGCTTCCCGATTCTCCGGTTCGTCGCACAGCTAAGGGTCGTCAGGATTGGCAGACTCGCTGGGGTTTGACGGACATCTGGAGAGCGCATCACCCCGCGGCTCGGGATTATTCATATTTCTCGAGCCTTCATGAGTTACATGTCAGACTAGATGGCTTTCTAGGGTCGCCCGAATTGGTCTCGGCGGCGGTCCGATCCGAGTACTTATCCAGAACCATATCGGACCATAACCCCCTCCTGCTGGACCTTCGCTGGTTCCCCGGGAGGCCGGCGGTGCCCACCTGGAAGCTGCAACCCGAGACCCTCGAGGACAGTGTTTTCAGGGTGGACCTGGGGGACAAGGTGGTGGAATTTTTTGCGTCCAACGGCGGCACCGCGAGTACCAGAGCGTTAGAGTGGGATGCTTTTAAGGTAGTGGTGAGGGGTTACTGTATCTCTAAGAAGGTGGGCATGAGGCGTGTTATCCTAGCTGACTTAGATGCAGCGGATCGGAAACTCCGTGAGCTCGAACTTCGGCGCACCGGGCACCCGGAATTGCAAGTACCAACGGCGGAGGCGAGGGAAAAGGTGGCGGCAGAGGTCGAACGGCTCCGCTGTTTTGACTATAAGGCCTACACGGTCCGATCCATCGCAGAGGGGGACAGATCGAGCGCGTTGTTAGCGTGGCTGGCGAACCCCACGCGCCAATCCCAATCGACGACAGGTATGCGACAGGCAGACGGCACCGAGGTACACACCCAACCGGAGATTCTTAGCTGCTTCCGGCATTATTATGAATGTTTATACCGTAGTCGTTCCGCACGGGACCCTGACCGACTTGAGGATTATTTACGTCCACTGGAGCTCCGCACAGTGGAGCAGGAAGTGGCGAAAGCCCTGGGATCCGACATTGAGCTGGGGGAGATCCGTGGGGCCATCAAACGGATGGCGAGAAACAAGACCCCGGGCCTAGATGGCCTACCGGTGGAGTTTTATGCAGCTTACGCTGACCTCCTGGCCCCTCGACTATTGGTGGTCTACAGGGAGGCGAAGAGGCTGGGGCGACTCCCGAGCTCGATGTGTGAGGCGTTGGTGGTTCCTCTCCTTAAGCCAGGCCGCGACTCGTCCGACCCGGGGTCTTACCGTCCCCTATCGATGCTGACGGTGGACTATAAAATACTGAGCAGCATCTTGGCCTCGAGGCTGCTGGGACACATGAGTTCCCTGGTGCATGTGGACCAAGCTGGTTTCATCCCACGACGGAACACGACTATGAATATCCGCAGATTGTTCCGTTTGCTAGGGGAACCATTTGTGGATGCCCCGTCCCCGGTCGTCCTGTCGGTGGACTTAGAGAAGGCTTTTGATAGCCTGGAGTGGGACTACCTCTGCACGGTCCTGCGGAGATTCGGCCTAGGGGAGGGCTTTGTCAGATGGACCACGGTTCTATATGCCTCCGCGTCGGCCAGGGTCCGGGCGGGACCGCTGATCTCCTCGCGGTATCCGGTAGAACGAGGCACGCGGCAGGGGTGTTCACTGTCCCCACTTCTCTTTGCGCTGGCAGTGGAGCCACTCGCGCTGCACCTTCGATCGGGAACCCATTATACGGGCTTGTGGACGCCTGCGGGCCCGCATTATGTTTCACTATATGCGGACGACCTGTTGCTCTTCCTGGAGGACCCGATCGACGCTTTACGCGGAGCGGCGGGGCCCCTATCACGACCAACCTGACCTCCTAGATGGGAACATTGCCCGCAGCATTCGGGCACTCCGAGGCTGCATGGCCTTTTGGGCCACGCTGCCGCTTTCGGTGGCGGGACGGATCGCCCTGCTTAAAATGGTAGCGCTTCCCCGGCTATTGTACTATTTCCGGACTCTACCGATCTGGGTCCCACCGGCCACGTTTCGACTGTTACGCTCCATGGTGGTCGGATTCCTCTGGGGGTCGGGCCGCCGGCGGGTGGCCCTCAAGACCCTGATGAGACCGAAAGACGAAGGGGGGCTCGCGGTGCCGGACTTTGAAAAGTATTATCTGGCGGCGCAGCTCCAGACCTTCACCCAGGAGGTCGCCAGGGAATTCCGGGGCCCGGAAGACGGGAGGGGAACGGGCATGGCCAGGCATGTTCTATCCTTTATAGCGCTGCGACAGCGATTGGCCCTTCGGGACTTGTCGATGGAGGAGCGGACTATCCGCCTGTGTTGGAACCGGGCCCACGCCCGGGGCCAACTGAGGATCCCGTACGCGCCTGAAATACCGTTGGGGATGTTGACGGCCCTCCCCCACGGAGGGGATTGGTCACGCTTGGCGGCCTGGGAGAATGCCGGTTTACAGCTGGTTGGGGATCTGTACGAGGACGGAGCGCTCTTGTCCTTTCAAGATCTTATTGACCGCTTCGAGATCCCCTGTGGTGACTTTCTGCTACACTCGGCCATTATGAGAGCGATCCAGGCGCACTGGAAAAACGGGCAGGAGGAACCCCCCTTATCTCAGGTGTGCCAGTACGTGATGATGTCGGCGGGCACGGTGAAGGCGGTCACTTGCCTCTACGGCAGGTTGATTAACGAAGGGTTAGCTCCTCTCACCACTCTCAGAAACCGTTGGGAGGAGGACATTGGTAGGGAGATCCCGGAGACGACTTGGTCCCAGCTGGTGAGACGAGCCTGGAAGGGCACACGCAACGCCCGTTTTCAGTTGGTACACTATTACGTTCTCCATAGAGCGTACCTGACCCCGGTGAAGATCAGGCGATATTTTGCCACGAATTCGGCGGCATGCCCTAGATGTCCGGCTCCGGAAGCGGACCTCCTACATATGTTATGGGCCTGTCCAGGTCTGTCATCTTACTGGAGGGACGTAGAGACGACCCTGGAGGAGGTGACGGGGAGAGCCTTATCATTCGATGCGGCGGTGGGGCTCCTGCACTGGTTCCCCCATACCCGCAGAAATAAAATTTCTAGTAAATTTATCGACCTGGGGCTCCTCCTGGCTAAGCGAGAGGTGACCAGGAACTGGAAGGCACGGGTTGGTCCAACGGGCAGCAGATGGCACAGTGAGCTTTTGAAATGGGCGGCGGGGGAGAGCGCGCTGAGATATCAACTAGCTTGGAGGCAGCGTAATGAGAAGGCGCAGGAGGCCGCGTTGGAATGGGAAATGTTGGTTCAGGCCCTCAGGGATTATTGTGCCCCCAGCGACTCTGAAAGTGAAGAAGCGACTCACCCCGAGTCCCGGTAAACGTTTGTACTGATGGTCCTATTGCTATCCCCGTGGGTCCCAAGGCAGATCCTGTATAGGTGACTCCCTGGCGCTGGTGGTGGGGTGGGGTGGGGTTTCTTTGTTTAGTAGTTCTTTGTGGGTGGGGGTTTTCTTTTCTTTTTTTTTTTTTTTGGGTTTATAGGCTTGTTTAGAAAAGCAGATGACGGACAGTGTATCATCCGGACCAGCTCAAGCATCATACTGATCCCCCTCTGTATTTCGCCGCCCGACCCCAGGGTTGTGGGCCGGATGGCTGTGTTCGGGATTGAAGGTGGGGGGCCAGTGGGTCTTATACTGTTGATACTGCTTATGATACATAGCTGGTCGATACTGTAACGATTTACTAATTCCTGCAATAAAAATATATTTTAAAAATAAAAAAAATAAAAAAATAAATAAATAAATAAATCCTTTATGCTTCCCAATATTGCCTGATGTAAATCAGCCGGCATATTCGAATAATCCATTTAGTCTGGGGCCTAATGAACCTTGGCCATAAAAGGATAGGAAGTGTTCCTCCGACTCTGTTCGCCACAGACAATATGGGTAGCCTTCTGTTTGGCAACCTGTTTTGTCCCATTTTGCAGTAAATTATTTTAGCGGTAAAACACCCAGTCTGAATTTTGCATACAGACATTTCACCAGGTATAATTCAAAATTGGGGAAGCATTTATGGTTCAGGAACCACTCAGTTATGCTACCCTTAGTCTGTTCTTTCCAGATCTGCTTTCAGACACACATTGCCAGGAAACTTGCTTCTCTTTCTGAATGACTCCATAAGATAGTTTAGTTGGGAAATCCCAAACTTAATTCATTTTAACAATTTTGCACAGGTTTTCAGATTGCTAGGTGGATTCTGTTGATTGATAAGTCAAGTCTTAGCGGTAAGAGTGGGGTGCTCTGCGGTAAGTTGAGAACAAAACTAATTTCCAGTGTGCATGAGCACATTGGTATCGGTATGGCCTCAAAGCTCGGCACCAAAGTAGGCTGTTACAATAGCAGCGGCTCTATATACACTGAGGCTGGAGATACAAATGATCCCTGAAGTGGACCTATATTTCCTTCCAATTGACAATGCTCTCTGGAGAAGGATAGTCCTACTCTTCCCAACTTGTGATCACTAAGACAAGTTGCCAGCCCGGCAGTCAATATTTCTAACCTGTTCTATTGTCATCCTGCCTCTAAATAACAAATAAAGGTTTATTAAAATAAACTTTAGTTTAGTGGAATGTATTTCCTGCCCCCTACTTGAATAGTAAGCTGAGAAGGAGTCCAGCTCTGCTTGTAGACCAATCAGGGTTCTAGAAATAAGAAGTGTGTCATCCGCAAACATCAAAAGCGGGACAGAAACTTCTGCAGACTTAGGTGCATCGTGCTTCCACTGTTGTAGTCAATCAACCTTGTGTCCATTGATGTAAAGACTAGAAAGAGAAGGTGCAAGCATGCATTACTGCCTTATCCCCTGTTTTATGGGTATCTTTCCCGTGAGAACCCCTCCCATGTTCAGGACCCAAAGGAGATCTGCAGGCTGCTGCAATGTAACAGTTAATATTGGTCACAACCAGTGATTCAAACAGGGACATTCTATACATGAAGTCATTATAAATTTGGGTCTGGACCACAGTATTATTTGCAATAGATGACCCTATTAGATTCCTTTTAGTGTTTGTGGTTTGGAAGGAATTACTTTTACCCTGGGAAAGAGACTTAGCCACAACCAAATCAAAAGTCTCCCTGAGGCACTTACCAAAGTAGATGGTGCTGCATTAACACTGTATGAAATAAATCCAAACCTGAATAATTGTTCAGTTGCCCATGTCTCCTGTAGTAGGATAATATGGTGTTGGTCTATAAAGTTGCTTCATTCTGGGTCAGTGAGCTTGGATCTCAGTCCATCTACATTCCGTGATAGTAGTTTAATAGTGTCCTCCAGGGGCACCTCCCACCCACCCCTATGAGCTACTGTACTGCGAATCTACACTGACTATCTTCTAAGAACCCCACTACGGCAAACATATTTGAGCTTTCAATATCCACTGTTAGGGTCAGGGGAGCTGACAATTGCTCAATTTGGGGGCCTAACTCGGATGTTTCAGGATTTTCCTCTACAGTGTTGGAGTAGAATTGTGTTCAGCCCTGTGAGAGTCTACTAACGGAATAGCATTCTCTGGCCTACTAAAGAAGGACTTAATGCCATGCTGAGCAGACCCCCACCCCCTCTTGAATGGACACACCCCCTTGTATTTTGGAGCAAGTAGGCCTTCTATTTCTGCTATCATCTCCTCAATTTGGTCCAATGTACAATTGTCCGCTGAGTTTGTGGTGAGCTTTCTGGTGCCCCTTGGGCCATTCAATTTGTCACATGAAGTTTGTTTCATCATATTCTCATTTGACTACAAATCTTTACACATACTATAATGAGCCACTTAGGTAAACTACAGTGCACATTTAACCACTATTTAATCTCGGGGTGCAAGCTAGTAGTCAGTGTTGCCCTGTGCCTCAAGCTGGTGCAATTGCTGCAGCATTGCCCTTCCTAAGTGGCTAAGTAGGAAATGTGTGGGTATCTAAATGTCTAATGGCTAGCAACCAGACAAGGACATGCCTTATGAGGCTAAGTTAAGATTCATAATGAAAATTATCACAGTATAAGTGAAAGTGCACAGGGTGGCTCAGGCTGCTCCTAACACTTATGGCTCCTAACTATTGGCTCGGGCCTTCATTCCCACCATTAATAACTGATTACGCCGCCCTTCAGCTTAAGGGATCAGCACTTTTAGATTTACTAGGTGTAACATTGTTGAGAAACAGTTCTTATCAGGCATAAGGATTTGTTAAAGAAAGAGCCAAGGGGGGGTGGCCCTGCCTATTCCTGTCGCTGACAGGTGCAGAACAGGCCTGCCCTTGGCCTGGGCTTTGCCCAGGCACGGCGGGACTGCAGAGAGTACCATAAGTGTGGTGAGGATGGCCATGCCCCGTTAAAGAGTCTGCTGCAGGTGTACCTCCCAGCTCACAGATCATTGGGCAATGGAGTCCCCGGTGTGATAAGGGTCCATGGGGGCCACAGAAATCCTAGAGGACCACCAGTGAAGCCGGCACTGCGGAACTACAATGAGCGTTATAAGTGCTGTGAGGGTTGCCACATCCCCTTCAGGAGTCTGCTGCAAGTGCACCTCCTGGCATGAAGGACTCCCCTAGCTGATAGGAGTATGTGGGGGGCAGAGTGCCTTTAGTGAATATCCACTTATAATTACAACAATAATGCCCAACACCCACTTCCCCTCCCCTCCCCATAGACTTTGGCAATATCCCTAATTCAAGATTGAATACTATGTAAGATACCGGGCACAGTGTAGGAGGACTTCTGATGGTAGATCTTCCCTATTATATGTAGTACAACGGTACCCTTCTCATCTCCTTCCTCAGTCAAACATCATGCTCTATTAAGCTCCATTCTACAATCGTGCTTACGGGTGTAGTGTATCAGGGGATCCAGTAGCTCACTAAGCATTGTCCCCCAGGCATGTAGGTCATCTGCAAGTTTATTTTCCCTGCATGTTTTATGCATGTGGCACTCCTCATCACCCAGAGATGCAGCTTACCTCTCATCCATTCTGTTATTGTTGGTGCTACTACGGACACCCATCTAATGGCAGTCCTGCATTTGGCCAGTATCAGGCCCATAAGGAGGAACTTCCTACTCAGTTTCTTTTTTTTCTTTATTGGAATCCGTCCCAACAGACATTGCCCAGCATCTCTGGGAACAGACCAACCAGTAGTTACTTTCAGAGACTTGAATATAGCCTCCCTATATTCATCTAATTTAAGGCACCCCCAAAACATCTGTATGAAAACTGAATCCTGCCCGGTACAGCTGGGGCAGGAGGAGGGACCTGCTGGGTAAATTCCATGAAAAATACTAGGGGCGAGATAAACCTGATGCACCACATTATATTGAAAAAACTTAAAACACGCAATTGAAAAGTTGGACTTCACCCCGTCATGGATTCCCTCCCATTCCTTGGTAGAAAGTGGCACCTCCAACACATCATGCAAATTGGGGTGTGTTGGTCATTCTTCCAAGGTGAGTTCTCTCTCAGTGGCCTATAGATGAGTGAGATCAATCTTTGATCCTCAGCCATGTTCAACCAAATTACCAATGTTTGGACACCCAGGGGGCTCTGGGAAGGAGGGCCATATTCCACTTGCCATTGCGGCTATTATTGAAAACTATAGGAATTGGTCAGTTTCTAATCAAAAAGATTCTATGGCATCTGTCAGAATGATAAGGTGATAATTTGGGTATAAGTCCTGCAAAGTCTGACACCCACCCTCCTGCCACCTGTCTATCAACATTGACTGTACAATAAATGAGAATGGGCGTAGAGCCTGAGTATTCATGCCCCGTGCAAATGGCACCCATGTCAATACAAGTCTGACCGCTTTTCCCCATGTCCTTTAAATCTGTCTGACAACATATGGCATGGAAATGCTGTAACTCTTGCACCTATCATTAGTAGTACCATCAGTGGAACCTTATTACAAGTACCCTTCAGCAATCTACACTCCCAATTCTCAGGAACATCCATCCAATTCACTGTGTGTTGCAATTGAGCTGCAAGATGATAAAGTTACAGACGTGGCAATTCAAGACTTCTCTTACTCAAAGGACGCTTAAGAGTGGGCAGGCTAACACTTTTTTCCCCCGAGGCTCACAGCAGTTCAACTTCCAGCATATCCAATTCCACAAAGTATCTTCTAGGAATCCCAAATAGTGTCTCCTGAAAAAAATTGAGGCATTGGGGCAATATTACAATTTTAACTAACACCAGTTTCCCCATGAAAGAGAAGCAGAGGGTATTCCAGAATTTCACTGTTGGGTTTAACCCTTCTAGTACCCTACCTATATTTATAGCTTCAAACTATCGTGCTCCATGTGTGAGTCTATTCCCAAGATACCTGACACTTTTCGTTTCCCAAAGAAGATCTAATGGAGGAAGGTACTTCTCCAGTCTACCAGTCAATTCTTCCATCAGGAATAGTTTGGATTTAGAGCGGTTAACATGTGACCAGGACACCTCACCAAACTCAGTCAGTGGAACTAGTATAATGGGGACTGAGTACATTGGCTGGCGCAGATAGAGTAAAGTGTCATCAGCATTTAGGGAGACCACACGTGTATTCTCCATGATCTGTATCCCCCAGCCTCACAGCACATCTCATAGCAAGCAAGTCAATGACTCAATCGCCACTGCATTTACGAACACTGGGTTTGATAAAGCCTTAGCTTGCGTCCTCCATAGAGTAAATTTTGGGGCCTCCCTACTCATCCAAAAAGAGACCACCAAAGGCGAATGATCTGAAAAGTCATGTTCCGAATAGGAGACATCCTCCACAAATTGAGATAGGGCTCTAGACAATAAACTATAGTCAAGCTGACAATGCATTCCTGTTGCAGGCACAAAGCAGGATTTACTCTGCCTTGTGAAAATCTCACCATCCATATATATTATATTTGTAAACCCATAATAATATCCCTGAAAGCGCTCATCATTACAGGCTTGGTTTCTATTCTTGGGGGAAATTATTCAAACCACCATCCAGTACACACTTCAAATCTCCAGCCAGAAAGACCTTAATGCCAATATGATCTGCAGCCGCCCTCACCACAGACCCAAATAATTCTGCATCATCCACATTGGGAGCATACACATTTACCAAAAATAAATCCCTGGCATCAAATGCTCCAGAGACAATCGCATATTCCCCTCAGGGTCCGGTTTAACTCCCTTGGCCGCAGAAGGGATACGGGGCGCTACCCAGATCATCATGATATTTCTGCTCTCAGTTTGGGAGGCTCTGCAGACTCTCGCATGTTGCAAGATCGCATCCTACTCTCTGAAGTTAAACAGCCTGGCAATAATGGCACAAGGCTGTGCCCCGCGCTAGGCAACACTGATAACTCACAATGGGGTCTCTCAATGGTGAAAAAAGTAGAGAGACGACTTGGGATCTGGGTCGTCATGATCCATTCCTCAATAAAACAACTGTACAGACTGCCCCTCCACCCACTCAAGGAAGCCAACAAAGCGGATATTGTTCCTTCTTGAGCGCATTTCCACATCTTCAATTCTGTCTTTCATGCATGTTGAGACCATTTGGAGCATGAACACTGTCTTTTTTCATGGCCTCTGCAAACTCTGCGAAAGGAGCGAAGTTCACTGCCCAGGCCTAGTTTTTTGGAGGGCATTTCAGAATAGAAAGAGACATCTAAGATAAAGCAATTGTGAACATACATTTGAATCATCAGGAAGGACATAGCAGATTTTACAAGGTGACAAACTAGTAATACCAGGAGTTTATTTTATCTGTAGACAAAACGCATATTTTCAATCACCAGCTAGCTGGGAGGGTATTTGCTATTTAGGCTTATTGTTCCCTAAGATGTATCATGTAAATATCTTAAAGGCCTTAAGAATGACACTTGCACACAGATACACTAGAAGTACAAATAAGGGAACACAATTGGCAGGAGACACATTTGGAGCTATGATCCCAGCTGTGGGAGTGATACTGACATAATTAGAAAGCTTACAACACTAGTGGACAGGCTTGCAACCAGTACATCTGGAACTTTATTAGTCACAAACACTGACCTAATAGCAGTTAGATCCATGATTTTGCACAATAGGCCATTTGCACGATAGGACATTTTTATTCATGCAAACCTGTGCATGTAGAAATGTGTAGGCCGCAAACAAGAAGCCACATATTTACAATGGCAAATGGGAGCACTGGCTTCTATAGGCAGGTATGTCAAGTTAGAAATGCTGTAGGATTCAGTCTTCCTTTTCCTTTTTTACTGACCTTAGGTAAACATTCTTGGTAATGTAAATAAGTTAGGATTTCAATGATAAAATCTAGTAGAAAAGATAGTATTTCACCTTTCCATAGAAACATGATGATAAAATACAACAGAAATATAGTTAAATCTTAGTTAAATGTTTCTTCATGAATAAGGTTTCTAAGGTAGGATATATGAGAAAGAGATGATTTTATTTGTGGAATGACAAACCTAACCATGAACTTTTTTTTTTTTAGAAGAATTGTGATTGGGAACTAAAAGACGACTTGTAACACTTAGGGCCGTATTCCGATCTCCAGCGGAAGGGCTCTGATTTGGATTTAGTTTGACCTAAACCGATCCGGAGCCTTTGTTTCCGACTGACTCCTTCCCAATTCCAAACAACCAACAACGATACCTGGAAACCCTTAACGCTGACCAAATCGGTTCCGGAAGGCATAAGGAGATATAAAGACCTCTGGAGCCAAATCGTACAGCTCTATGGAGTAGGTTTTCCAAGCGAGCAAGTACGATGAATGATTCGAACAGCCTTTACGATTCATTTTGCCCGGATCAAAAAGGCTGCTGGAATCAATCTTTGGGGGCCCATTGCAGGCCCCCTTCACCCGGGCCCTCCGAAAAGTACTCGTGGGTGAACCCATGGGTCCCCCCTTTCAGGCCATGCACTGTGTGGCAGGCAGCAAGGGTTGCCCGATGATCCCCAAACAACCATTTTGTCAAAGGGAGCTTGTGTACGCGTTTGTTACACAGGCTCCTATTGAAGTCTATGGGAGTTGGACCAAATTGTATCTAGATGCATTCAAATGCATCACACTTGTTCGGTCGGACTCCCCTGACACAAGTGGTATGGAAAGCATTAAAGGCACTAGTCATTTGGGTTGCTTTCCGCACAAGATCAGAATTGTCTTTGTTTCAAGACAGCGTAGAAGGTGGAAGATTTCCGTTACCATGAAGTTATCACAATCCAATTGGATGAAGAAACTGGACTACAACAACAATTGCATTAGTTTACATATCAAAATGTTATATTAGAGTGTGTTCTTAGACTAGGGAGAGAGAGCTTCTTTGGCAGATGTAGATTTGCCATTCTCCACACTCTGGAGAACTTTTCAGACTCTCAGCCTCTGAAGTCCTGTACTCTGAGCAGACCTTTATTCATTACTCTTGCCAGATTTTTGCAACATTTTCTGAGACTCCACTGAATTTCTGAACTTCTCTTAATGAGTAGTACTAATTGAATTGCTTAAATCTTTATGCTCTCACCTCATGATTTCAAACTCCTAATGGGTTCAGGATACTCTTTTCATCGTAATATTTAGAATAGAGACTCTATTTCTATGGAACATTGTTATGCAACAGTTCTTTATTGCTGTACTGATGAATTGATTACTTATTGATGACTCATATAGAAATATCTACTAAAGAGAAGTATAAAACCCTTTAAACTCATACTAAAATCTCATCATTGACTCCCAATAAATGTTGTTGTACTCTGATATGTAAATTGGATGTTGATTCACAGCTTCTGCTTAATTCTTTACCTATGGCAAAAATCTGCAGCCTTATGGCCCAGTAAGAGCAGGGACTTTATTTCCAGGAGTGCTGAAACACAAACTCTGAATCGTAAACCAAATATTTATTAAGGTTCCATGCCTCACCAGCCCCATGTGACATCAAATGATCTTTAGCTATGACTATTTCACAGGAAGTGACATCATGCGACTTTGGGCCCTGAAGAAGTTACAAGAAATGATGTTACAGAAGTACATGAAAAATTATAAATATCATTTTGGAATCTTCAGCTAGCTTTGACTGGCATATCAGGTGCAAAGCTGTTGGATGCACAGGGCCTCTATGAACATCAAACAGGGAAAAGATCAGTCATACATCACACATCCAAGGTCATCATGTCCCAGCAAATCTGGTAAAATACTGGCCATGTGGCAACTGAGCAATATAAAACCAAACTGGGACAAATAGGATATAAACTGAAAGCGCTAACTGCATCTGTCTGCATGATTCTGACAGCCTTTAGTAATACAGATTCTGGCCCTAAAAGCCTCAGAAGCACAGAAAGACTTGAAGGGACTACTTCCATGAGTCATGTACTTTTTTCCAGTCCAGGGAAACACCAAAACCTGGTACCTGTAGCCAAAGCAAAGTTGTGCTTGGTGGAGCCTGGGGCTGAGAGGCCTGGAAAGGAATACTGCTGGGCAACACATCACTCAATGGGAAAAAACTGAAACAGGTGCAAGTGTCAACTGTGTACAGTAACATTCAGGCGCTCTGATACCTCCGGGTTTAGCCAGCGCTGTATAAAACCTTTAAAAAAAAAACAACACAGAGCAGATTTATATCTAACATGAAAATGGGTCTGCCTTTGAAACCTGGGGCTAGGGGTCGCAAAGGCAGCACTAGGGGTTGCAAAGGCAGCATCAGGAGTAGCAATGGACAGCCCATTCTTGTGACCCCTAAATGAGTACAGGAAAACAACTGCTGTGTAGGAGAACTGCCACCACCTCCAGTGTTCTTCAATGAAAAACATGAGAAATTTAGGGATGCAGTTTAAGTAGCAAAGCTTCTAAATTGGCAACCAAGTTTCAGAGTTTCATTATCTCCAAAAAGGCCAGCATCCCTGAACAAATCCTAGAGCTGCAATTACATTCATTAGCTTGCTGAACTGCCATTGAGTGTCTCCAGGAACATATGTAAGTAAATCAGTGGTTTCACAACAAACCTTACTGAGAACATAGGGGCATATTATCAAGAACAGGCGATAAAATTATCGCCGCTTTATCGGCAGGAAAATGCTGATAAAGCGGCGATAATGGGCTTGATAATATTCCCTTGTGAATTCCCATAGCAGCCCTGGTTAACACCAGAACCTGGGCTGCTATGGGAATTCACAAGGACATATTATCAAGCCCATTATCGCTGCTTTATCAGCAGTTTCCTGCCGATAAAGCGGCGATGATTTTATCACCTGTTCTTGATAATATGGCCGACAATTTACCTGGTTCCTCTACCTTTTCCTTGACACATTTTCTACATGGTATTAACCGGTCTAATTTGTCTATGACAAAACCATTACCAATTTCATCCACCTCAAACGTATAACACATTTAGTATGCTGTAACACAGCCTAAGTCGGCATGAAGAATACCACGGTGAACTCCACTGTTTTTCCCTGGTGTTGCCCATAATTTTTTATGTTCAGCAATTGAGAGCTTATATTTGTTTAATTTTCCTGAAGGGGTTGATGATATTAAGTTTTCTGCTTCCACTGTTTTGCAAATGTTGGCTTGATTTATGCTCAGTGTATGTGACAATATGTCTCTTTGTGTAAATCGGTTTCTGTGCATCTTCCATCCAGGTCCATTTGAGCATCCACATATTTGGGTACCACCACAAGATGACGGATGCCAGGCCTGCATCATTCAGAACAGAAGGTGAATATTTATTTCCCTAGGTACTTAGGTTTCGTTGTTATTTAACTGTGTAAGTACTGTTGTCAGACAATATCCGACACCCGCACTTCCTCATCAGTGTGTCTGTCGGCCTCTGGCTGACATCAGGGAGGGCTTTAAAGAAGCCTCCAGTACTTGCACTAGGGAATTCCTTTTTTTTAAAGGCCGGGTGCTAATTGCAAGTGATTTCACTTCAGTCTCTTCACTCCCCTGCGGCCCATCTGGAACTGATGTCGCACATTCCCAGTGAAGGCAAAGGAGCCATCATGTGAATGCTCACTCTGCTGTCCGGTGGGATTTTGGGTTGGATTCAAGGAGGCATTGTTGGAAAGAGGAGAGTCTCCCTTTTCCAACGATTCCTTCTTGAAACAGTTTCCTGGTTGTGGATCAAGGTCACACCACAATCCACAACCTGGAAACTCACTAGGCCACCAGGAACCTGTGTTTGGAGGAGGGGTTGGCCCTCATGGTGAACAGGCCATCCCTCCCCACCCTGGGCAAAGAGGATGTTTTAAAATAATGTGTTCATAACACTGTAGGAGAAGTAAAACAAATTGTCAGGAGGTTGGCCCTCTTCGCATAAGGGCCAACCCCAAATTTTATTTTTGTTGAACTGTTTGTTTTCCCAGTAGGGCCAATCACAGCCCCAGGGCAAACACTGGATTTAAAGAAGAACAAAAGAAATGAAGGCAGAAAGTTAGACCTCAGCAAAAGGGTCAACCCCCTTTGGGGGCCATATATTTTCATATAGAAATGCGTGTTTCCTCATGGGGGTGATTGTGCCACCCAGGGGAAAATACACATTCATAAAAAGAATTGCTGTATTTGCAAATTAAGCTGTTGTCCACTGCATATTTCACAGATTGTGGTTTTTTATTGTGTTTAGATCAAGCGGATCAAAAGTAATTAAAAATATAGCAACATGATTGCACGCAGTAGAATGCCCTGTGCAAATGTTGACTGGTTATCCTTCAGTTGATTATATCTGTATTTGGTTGCTAAAGTGGAACTATCCCAAAAGTATGCAGCATAATGTTGCATATTTTGCCTTTACTTGCTGCATAATTAGTCAACCCTGTTGCATAGTTTGGGGCTTTCCTGCTGTATAATTCCAGTGACCCTTGTGGGAATGTGTGCTTTTTGACATCAAATGTAGATTTTTGGCTTCAGGAAATTACTTTTATGCTGGCAATGACCCAGCATCTCACCCAACAATTATGTTTTGAATAAACCATGATAAAATAATGTTATGATATGAGGTATGTGGCAAAGTAAAGCTATACTGTACTTTTTTGTCTTTATTTTTGTGTCTTTGGAAAACCTGCAGCTGGATCGCAAAAGATAAGTGTGTTTATTTACTGTTACACAGCTCTCACATACACACACACCCAATGCCTGATTTAGAACCATACTTCTGCCTTCTATGTATGACAGTGTTTTAGAAGCAAGATTTTAGACAGTCAACAGATATGGCGTCTTAGTGGATAAACACTGCCCAAGGCCTCACTCAAGTTATGGAGTACAGCTCTGAGCCTGAGTCAGAATCTGAAGGAGATGAAAATGGACCCGAATTTGAAAGGAACATGTTCATGACAGTTGTGATGTCCCTTCTCAAGCAAAGTCTGTGCAGTGGCCCTGCCATATTATGGTAGACCAACCCAGAGAGCAGGCATGTGAGGCCACAAGCACAGAGGAGTACACTGTTGTGAGCCCTCCAATTTAGTGCAGCCCCAAATTCTCCCTGTCACTGGTGATACCGGATGCAAAGTCAATACTTCAAATTGTTTGTTGATTAACTACATCAGCTTTTTTTGGATGTCGACTTCCTTGAGGAAATTGTGCAGCAAACACATTTGAGTGCAGAATAATTTCTGAGTGATTATGGAGACATTCTTTGGCCTTATTCTATGGTACCCAAGGTGGACTCCAATTTTACTTGAGTAGTTGAAGACATTTTTTGGTCTTACGCCCAAAATGGGTTAGTGCACAAACCAAGCTTGTAGTCTACCTGGTCTGCTTACACGGTTTGGGAAGCACCAATCTTTGCATCGTACCTCAGAAGAGATCAGTTTTTGCTATTGTAGTATATTCTGCATTTGAATGATAATTCTGCTCCATTGTTCTGGGACCATACAGACCATGACATGTTGTTCAAAATTCAGCCGGCTGTGGAACATTTGTCTGCCAGGTTTTGAGAGATTTATACTCCTGGAAAGAATATAGTCATTGATGATTTCTTGATCATGTACAAAGGGCGGCTGCAGCTCAGACACTACCTTTCAAGCAAAAGAGTTTGCTATGTCATTATCTTTTGCATGCTGTGTGAGAGCTCTATTGGTTATGTTTCTAGCTTGAGAGTGTATACAGGGAAGGACTCTGCTCTACACCTTGTAGGTTTCCCTCCTATGCTAGGAGTCCCAGCAAAGACTGGATGGGCGCTTGTCCAGCCACTCCTTCATAAAGGTTATAACATTTCTGTGGACACCTCCTACACAAGAGTAGAGTTGTTCAGGGAGTTGTACAAAGCTAGCCCTGTGGCATGCGGTACAGTTCTTTATCGCTGCAAAGGATTCCCACAGGAACCTATTTGTAAGACGCTCCAAAAATCCCAGTGCACTGTGTTGTATTCCAACAGACTGCTCTCAGTCAAGTTCTCTGATAGACATGATGTGCACGTGCTCACAGTTTATGATAAGTGCACTTTCCCCATCATGGTTTGGGGTCAGATAGCTGAAGTTCACAAGCCCAGCTGTATACTTGATTACAACAAGTAAAGGACAGAGTTGATAAAAATAACCAGGTTCTTCGAACATGTAATGCAAGTCGTAAAACTCGCACTTGGTATAAGAAGCTGTTCCCCACCTGATCAAGATGGCAAAATGCAATGCATATATTGTTAATCACCAGACCACTACTGAAAGACCTATGTCTTTCCTTGTCTTTCAGTGACCATCAATGAAATTCCTACTGCTACAGAAGTCGCAGACTCCATTTCATATGCTGTGGAGGATGTAGCAAGGCTGCAAGGTCAACACTTTGCCGACCACATTCCTGCAACAGCTAGAAAGACTTGGCAGCACAAGGAAAGACATAGTAGAGTTGTTGTTACTCTCCCTAGTGCAGATCATAGCCAGCACTGTGTTTTCCAACCTGTTTTATGTTGTAATATAGAAATGTATAGTATTAGGAAACTGACAGAGGTGGTGCTGTTGTAACATGTACCTTTCAGTGGCTATGCATAGATATATACCTTCCTTAGGCCACCACTGCACTAGGCAAGAAGCCATAGAAATGTCTTTACTTTAGGAAATCATGGACTTGCTTATGGTCTGTTCTACACCTTCATTCACCATCAGAATTTGGTAGATGTTTTGCTCACCATATGGCAAGTGCATTACAGTCATCACACTGCATATAATGGTGGATGGAACATAATCCACATTGTCACAGAGTACCTGTGTGGCAAAAACGTAAAGTCTTTTGTAGTTTTGATGTCCTCTTTGTGGAACGTAGACAGTCTTTCATAGTATGTTTGCCTAAGTTTCAAAAGTAGATATACTCACTCAGTTTGAGGAATGTGGGCCTTGCACAGCAGTCTCGGGCACGTCAAACTTGCACCTGCAGCCTGGAAGGAGTTGGATTTAGCACAGTGAGTGTGAAGAAGGCACATGAAAGACACATTTTCTTGAGTTTCAGTTGGCTAGCAAAGGAAGGTGTTAGTAAAGGTTCACTTAGGAATTGTAGGTAATTAGTCAGGACATTAAAGGGGCCATGAACAGGTAGAAAAGCTTAGGCTAGGTATGCTTTGACTGGGATATCACATAGGTGGAAGGCAAATACTCAGCATAGTACAGATAGATATGATGTCGCTTCATCTTCACTAAAGGACTCAACCCCATCTGCGCCGCACTCAACCCGATACTAATTTACTCCATCACTCAAATTAGCAATTGACTCCAAGCAACCAGAACGCAGCAGCCAGCTTCCCCAACTTCCCACCATGCACACACCCTGCACCTCAAACAACTTCACTAGCCCCCCTTCCACAGCTCTCTTAAAACTCCTGGCACACACATTCAAATTCTTACACAGCACTGGCCCAGGATACTTAAAAAATGTCTCAGATTACAAAATCCTTCCACACACCTTTGCTCAGCTAGACTAGTACTTGTAAACATTCCAAGAAAATGCAACACCAGAACAGGAAGTAATGACTACTACCTTTCTCTAAAAGTCTGAAATGACCTGCCCCTACAAATCTGCACAACCTCAAAAATGATTGCATTTTGCAGAAAGCTGAACACTTTTCTCTTCAACTCATTGAGTCAAAGGATCAGTCCTAACTGCTCCTGCATCCGTGGCAGGATACCCTCATGAGTGATATTGCACTTTACAAATGCACAATACATTAGAAAGAATTCTGCACCCACTGATGTATGCATGAGTAGCATATGTGTCCTGCTTGCCATGTTCAACATCCATCAGAACATACTAGATAGGGCTTCTTTATGGGGCTATATACCACAGGAGAAGATACAGGTAGTCGAGAATAAATTTCTGAGAACCCTTTTGGCTGTGACTCAGTAAACCCCGACATTTACAATTCATACTGAATTCGGTTTGGGACATGTGAGTGATCACCTGAGGGTCGCCCCGTTGGTGAGCTGGATTAACACTTGGTTAAACCAGGAGATCTCTTTGAATCATCTGAAACTGAAAGACTGCATAGGCCTAGAGAGGGTGGACAGGGTACCCTGGTTAATGTACATAAAGGAGATGTGTTTTAAACTCGGGCGCCCAGAAATATTTGTATTACCAGAACTTATTAAAAAGGCAGATTTACCCTGATTAAAGAATAACGCCCTGGGTATGTTAGTTTGGGAACGGGAAGAACGGGAAATGAGGAAACCTTGTGTCAGAGCAAATTATGCACTGTTAACATCAATGACACTAGAACCTTATTTAAAAGTCGTTACAATCCTGTTTCATCGACACCTTCTAATTAGATTTAGGTTTGGTCTGATCTATTTATCACTAGGCCACTTCCCAGTCTGGGGTAGACCAGAAACTTCTCCACCTTATAGCTGTGATAACTTTTCTACCCAAGACACAATGCATTTCATCATGTTTTGTGAGCATTATGATGATATTAGGAAAATGTATTTAAAACCGTTACTGAGGGAAGCTGGGTTTTTACAGGTCAGACCTGCATTGACTTATCTGAAAATGTTAAATAACACCCGGGTAATGTTCAGGGTTGCAAGTTTTTTGGCAGCAGCTGTTCGGAGTAAGGCCAAGAGACTAGCTATTTGCAATAATAATCAAAACTGATTTTATTCTAGTATTTTGCCCATTTTAAATATTTTAAATATTGTAAAAATTCCTGTGGGGGAATATTTTTTTAAGACTTTTTATTAGATGGTAAATTTGTATTTATGACTTGATGACTGTATGTACACAAAATAATGAAAATGAATTGTAATATTTGTGCTTTTATGATTTCCAATAATCGAATAAAGTGTTATTGACTGACTGACTGACTGACTTCTAGATGATCAGTTTGCCGTATGACAGGTGCATTACAGTCACAGCACTGCACATAATAGTGAACTGGACATATGCCACATTCTGATTGGCTATCATGTCTGTCAGAAAGTAATTTTCTTCTTAGTCTTGGACCTGCCCTTTAGGAAACTTAGGGTGGTCTTTCCAGGCATATTTACCTCAGTTTCCGACGTAGATGTTCTCACTCAATTCGAGCAATGTGGGCTTTGAAAGGAAGACGTGGTCACCCACAAACTTGCATCCATAAACTGGAGGTAGTTGGATTTACTACTGTGAGTGAGCTAAAGGCAAGTAATAGACACATCTTCCTGAGCCTCATGTGGCTATCATCAAAGCCATTAGTAAAGGCTCACTAGGCAAATGTTTGATAATGCTCGGAATGTCGCTGGAGGCAGATCCTTGAAGGGCAGTAAAACCATAGTCAAACTTTTTTTACATTTGTGAAATTTGTGGAGTTACAAACCATCAAAAGGACTGGATCTGTGTGTTGATAGAGATTTGCTCGTGGTGTGTTTGTATGCAAGTTAGATGATGACTGGGTAAGAGGTTGTTTTTAATGTGGATTCCATCTTGTAGCATATGAATGTGATTGGCCCTTGAATAGCGACTTATACTGATGTGAGTGCACTGATGTGTTCATTGGGCCCATGGCTGGTGGTATGAAAGTCTTGTGTGTGTGTATGAATGCCATGTGAGCAGACCAGTAAACGGACTTCTGGATTTTGCTTTTGAAAAAAAAAAAGTTTGACATATGGCTCTATTGTGTTAATGGAGCCATGCATCAAAGTAAAAAAAAACATTAGCAAGAACCATCAGAAAGTTATCCCCTGTCAATGCTTTTGAAATGACCACCGGCTTGGCAGCCATTTCTAAATTTGACGGGCAGAGTAGTCTCAGCATTGTGAACGTTGAGTCTCCTGCTAGACTTCTCCATCTGTGAAAATAGTAAACTGGCCTTGTTGGAAATGGCCCTTTTTGCAGGGTTATCCCCAAACATCTTGCCTTTTCCTCCTATTTTTCCCTGACCTGTGTGTTGGTTTTAGGACTCCGGGCACTTCACCACTGCTAATCAGTGCTAAAGTGCATATGCTCTCTGTGTAAATTGTGGTATGGATTGGTGTTTCCATGATTGGATATTTGATTTACCTGTTAGCCCCTAGTAAAGTGCACTGCATGTGCCAGGGCCAGTGTATCAAATGCTACCCGGGGGCCTGCAGCACTGGTTGTGCCACCCCGTGAGTATCCCTGAAAACGGTAACTCATACCTGCCGCTGTAGAGTCTGCGCGCAGTTTGTAACTGCCATGCCAACTAGGCCAGTGCACACACTGGCCGGTCCCTAACCTTCCCTTTTCGTACATGTCAGACATCCCTCAGGTAGGCCCAAGGTACCCCTATGGGCAGGGTGCAATGTATATGAAAGGTAGGACATGCCCTGGTGTGTGTGGCTTTTCCTAATAGTAAATTACATCCAATTTCGTTTTTCTCTATTGCAAGGCTACCAGTTCCTCATAGGATAGAATGGGAGGTTTGTTTATAACATCTTATAAACATAACTGGCCCCGGGAATTCGGTAGGAAAATAGAATTTAGTATGCCTGAAATCAGAATCTAAAGGTGCATCTTTTAGTAAACGTGATTTTTACATTCTGTGTTTGAAAATATCACTTTTAGAAAGTGGGTATTTTCGTGCCCAGTCATCCCATATGCCTCTGCTGGAATGTTGATTGCTGTCTGGGTTATGGATGACTGAAGGCTGGGGGCCGGAGGGGGTCCAGATGGCCTAGGTAGGTCAGGAAAGGGTCTGGGCTGAGATGGGGGAAGGGGGAGAGATTTCCTTGTAACTCAAAGGACTGGGTCTGCCTCTGACAATGCCGTCTCCACCTCATACCAGGAAATGACACCAGAGAAGGCAGAACCAGTCTGCCTGAAGGATCAAAGGATTTTTGGACATAAATACTGAACTTTAGAACTCACCTGGAACAAGAAGATCGCTAAGAAGAAGCGCCGGAGACGCTGCGAAAGGAACTGCTGCTTTACTGTGTGCTTTTCTGGGCTGACCTGCAGTGGCTGCTTTTTCTTGGGCAGTGAAATACCAGGACTGGAATTTCTGCGACCTAATTTGTGAGTCTCTCCAAGGGCTTGATGTAGAGCTTGTCCCCTGTTCACGAAGTCTTAGGAACAGCAAAGACTTCAAGTTCTTCGACCGGCAGCACTAGGGACTGTGTGTTTTGTGCTGCAACACAAAGAACACCAATTCAATGACGTCTACGACGCCACTGCCGACTCTGTGTCCTGAAGGAACCGCAGAGGGCACCGCCGCAACGCCGCACCACAACCCTGGTCTCACCAACGACGTCTGTTGATGCCGCAACCAAGCCGCTGCTCGCACCATGACCTGTAGGCACCGCACTCCGCACCGCTTTCCTTCACGAGAACGCTTTGGCTGGCATGACGGTGCCACTTCCAGCCGAAATCACCGCCGCTGCTTGCACCGTGGTTCGAGGGCACTGCTCGTAAGTTACACGACACACCACCCTCATCCCACACCGCAGCCTTGGCCTACCGACGCCAGCGCCATCGACTCCAGTTCGTCAGCCGACGACAGCGCTTCAGCAACGACAACGCCGCTGCTTGCACTGTGACCTGCTAGCACCGTGATGAACACCGCCTCCATCTTGCATCGTGACCCTGGTCTGACCGAAGACGTCATTTCGACGTCGCCACCAAGCCACTGCTCACACCGCGACCTGGGGGCACCGACCGCCACTCCACTGTGCTTCGCACAACAGCACCCGATGCCTGCCGGCACCAGCGCTCCTGATTCCACCAGAGAGGAGCTCGACCTGCAAACACAAGTGACTTCAAGGGCTCCATCGCCATACATCTCTGACAGGTACCGTTTTGCGGGTCTTCCCGACACCGTAGCTGGCCCACGACCAGCCAGAACTGTTGGATTTTGTTGTTTACTACGCTGTGGTAGCCCGGACTGAGCTTTTTTTAATAGCTTATTTTTGGAACTGTGAACTTTTATGTAGAGTATTGTGGATTTCTATTGTTTTTGAACTTGTCTTGATTATATAAAAATATTGGATATTTTTCTAAACTGGTGTAGTGCGTAAACTGTATTACTGTTGGTTATGTGAAAATTCTTTACACACTGCCTCTAAGATAAGCCTGGCTGCTCGTGCCAAGCTACCAAGGGGGTGAGCAGGGGTTATTTTAGAAGTGTAACTCCCTTATCCTGACTAGAGTGGTGGTTTCTGCTTCGCTTTGGCGCAAGTCTCAACTAGCCAGCAATCCCATTTCTAACTGGCCTTTAGTAAGAACCCCTCTAATTCTTGCAAACTAAACACTCAGAACTGTTCAGGCTGGTATAAAATTTCAAAGTGAGTAAATTGCTAAGATCAATCATTATTTACACTTTTGTTGCCGATTTCTCTAATCCTGAGAGTCATATTATGACCACCCAGAATTCCAATGTGCTCCACATAAAAATGGAAACCTATTTTTGCGGGTGTTCTAGCGGCTACGATTAGAAAATGCTAAAAAAGATAACCTAGATACATCACATTTCTTCCACTAAATCAACCCTGTTTTCAAAATCTGGGTATCTTTGGAGTTTAGGGATTGTCTGTACCGCCACCCAGGAAAACCTACCAGCTCCAAACTTTTCTGAACATTAGACCACCAGGGGAGTTCAGGGGTGCATGCCTTGCATGGCTCTCACGTAATGTTGCCCGAAAGCTCTTTTTCGCACAATCCTGTGAAAGAAAGTTCTGGAATCTGCAGCAAGCCCCACATTTTCTATTATCCTGTGTTCCCATATGTCTATGTATAGATTAGAATGGTACCCCACTTGTGATGGTGGATTAAGAGGCCACCATACAAAGAGCCCTAACGCACTACATTGAGAGGTAAGCAATAGGGGTAGCTGTGGTACTTGGAGCTGTACTGTGTAGCCACCCATGCAAACCTACAAACCACGGATAGTCCTTTATCTCTGTAGCTCTGTGCTGTGCATTTTTTTCTTTAATTTTAAAATGGATGGCCTGGTCCCACCCTGGACACCTGATGAGTTTCTTCATAGTGGAGCAGTGTGAGGAGCCCTCGATCACGCTGCCTATCTCCCTGCCCAGCCAACACTAAACCGTTCAGTTGTGGATTCTGGGATTCCTTTTCCTGCCTGCGGGCCTAGCTTCCAGGAGGATGACTGTTGTAGCAGCCTTCGGGTACACGGGATCGAGGTCCCAAGACCCTGGTGTTTGTCTTCGATGGTGTCCCAGACACCATCTGTTCATGAGCCAGCCTGAGAGATCGGGTCCTGGACTTAAGAAGAGCCTGGGAAGGGGGCCCCATGCACATTACTAAGCATGGGCGGAAAATCCGTTCAGCTCGTGAATTTTGTGGATTTTCGGTAAATTCGCAATCCGCGAGATTCGCGAATTTCCCGCAAAATCCGCGAGCGGAACGGATTGGGTCAAAAGTTCAATCTGACTTTTGTAACTCATTTAGAATGGCGCAGGCTAGCTGCCAGAGCCATTCTAAAATAGTTCCAAAAGTCAGCATCAACAGGAAGCTCTAATAGATAAAGTAAAGCAGGTGCTTGAGTTGAAGTTCAAATTCAGTTACACAATGATTAATGATTGTGTAACTTAATTTGACCTTCAACTCGAGCACCTGCTTTACTTTATCTATTAGTGCTTCCTGTTGAAGCTCTTTGTAGCTATTTTAGAATGGCGCTGGCAGCTTGCCGGCGCCATTCTAAGTGGGGCTGAGGGCTGAAGGGCACAAAAGTGGGACAGAGGGCAGAAGGGGACAAAAAATGAGTGGGCAGAGGGCAGAAGGGCACAGAGACGAATGGTACAGAGGGCAGAAGGGCATAAAAAACGAAAGGGTGGCAGTGATTAACCAGGCAAAAAAAAACCTGTGAACACGCAAAGCGCCCCGCGAACACCCGCGGACACGCAAAAATAAAAAAAATTGCACATATTTGCGAATTTTGCGGATCGCGAATTCGCAAATTCGCAAATTCACGGATCGCAAATCTGCAAAATTCGCCCATGCTTACACATTACCTCAATGTATCATTTACCAAAGGATGTCCTGCATCGTCCCCCAGAGGTGTGGTCCTCCCCATGGGAATTTCCAGAGATCACGGTGGAGTGCTACGTGCTCGTCATTACAAAAAGGTCCTTTGGCTTATTTTAGTCCTGGTAACAAGCTCTAGCAATCAGGATTATTTTCAGCACCCTACCTGGTTTCAAAAGGGGCACACTCTGTGGGGTGCTGCTTTAATTGGCAACCTGTGCCATCCATCTCCTATGCTGTGCCTCCCACAGACCCCGTGGCCTCTTAGCCAGCTTGCAAAATATATGGTGTGCAATTTTGTACAGGTCCCTCAACTGGTATCAGGAAGTGTAAGTTGCAGGCAGAATAGTACATTAGAACATCGTAGGGCTTGTCCTTCTAGCTGTCCATGGTGTTGCCGCTGTCGCATTGTGGATCTATGGTCTTGAGCTCCTTCAGGTGCTGGGATGGCACTTTTATGGCCAGTCCAGCCAGTGAGCAAGAAACACCCCGTTGTCTAATCCTAAAACCGGTTCTGGTCAGTTCTACCCTCCTCTCTGGTTTTGGCTCTTGCCTGGCAGTAAAACAAAAGGCTAGTGCCAGGTTTCTTTGTGTGAGCTGTGGAATGTCCCTTTTGAAGTGTAGTCAGGGAATAGAATAGCCCAACTCCTCCCTAGCCGTACTATCAGGAAGACCTACTCCCACTACACTAGGGGTTGGCGGAAATTGCAGAATTTGATTCAAATGTATTTGGAAGAATTCCCTTAAAATTCCTCAAGATTGCATGGAATTCCATGGCGGGCCGAGTGGCCATTAGACACAAATTTCTTAGTGCAAAATGCATCCTTGTGTCAAAAAATTGATGCAAGGAAGCATTTTGCGCTAAGAAAATAGTGCAGCCAAGCACCACTCGGTGCGTCTACATACTCGGCCGTGATTACTGCAGAGTGCATAAGGGCACCACTGCCGAGTTGTATGCAGTAGTTTCTAAACTTTAGAAACCACTGCATACCCCTCTGCTGCCTTATATACTGTCCAGTAACTACTGCAGAGTATGTAAGGGTACTTCAGTGGTTGCTTGTTTCTGAAAAGTGCCGCAAAGAGGAGCAATCTCTCTATGTTTAAAAACACTGCAGATTACATTTTAATCTACAGTGATTTATAAACATTGAGAGATGGTTCCCACTTGCAGCCTCTTTGAAAACAAATAATTAATGCAGATTAATTCCGCTGGTGGAGCAGAGGAATTTACAAATAATTCTGTATTACAAGAGAAACACGGAATTTCCAAATTCCTCCATTTCTGCTGGAGTAAATAATTATTTGGTTCAGGCCTACACTACACCTAGGCCTCTTATTATGGCTGATTGCAATACGGTTTTCCTAGTGGAAGAGCCATCACCAGCATAGGCAGCTGGAAACTCCCAGAAGCTTTAAGCAGGAAAATGTCAACTTTCTAAAAGTGGCCCTTCCAAAATAATAATTTAAAATCCAACCTCAGCACTAAAGAGGACTTTCAATTACAATTCAAAAGAATAGTAGGAAGTCTTTTTGCAGCTGCGACAAATCTGAATTTAGCATTTTATTGATGTATCTATTTTTGGGGATAATTCACTGTAAGGACATGATCAACATGAATTTCTGCTTGCCTTACCTTCAAATAACTGTACTCTGCCTTTATGGGCAATAAAGCCTATACAGGGGTGACGTATTAATATTTAAAAGGAAAGTTAGGGCCAATAAAAGGGGTATTTTGTCAGGTCAAATATGCAGATTAACACTGCCACAGGCTGTGTACAGCTAACTTACTGTGCATGACTAGCTTCTCACATGCAGCCTGCACCCTGGCACACAGCTTTGTGCACACATGTTCACGGCAGAGGTTTAAAACAGGGTGATAAAAACCAAGGGCCTCATTTATGAGAATTGACGCATCGCTGCGTGAAAGCAGCGATGCGTCACTTCTCAGTGCGCATTCCTTGCGACATTCCTGATGCGTCATATTTGATGTATGACGCATCATGTCGCAAGGAGTTACAGATATGTCAGTATTTCTGACGTATCTGTATGGCGCAAAAGTGACGCATTGCTGGAGTGTGTCACAAAAGTGACGCAACTCCAGCAATGCGTCCTTTCACATGGGGCAAGCCCCATGTGAAAGGGCCTGTATCAGTCTTACGCCTGCTGTGAGGCAGGCGCAAGATTTTGGACGCAACGGCGTCCTAAAAGTGACGCAGTGAAATCTCATAGATTTCACTGCATCACTTCTACGACCTTTCCTTGCGTCAATACGCCCCCCTTGCATACATTATACCTGGTGCAGACTTAATGTGGCGCAGGGGTTTACAAAGTGACGCATCTACCTAGATGCGCCACTTTGTAAATATGGCGCAACGAGGCGCATTTTTTACACCAGTGGTGCAAGGGCTCATAAATGAGGCCCCAATAATCTACCCATACTAAACGGGGGTAACATATTTGGAGCAATTACCATCCTTCACTGTACCTTGGAGGTCATGAAAGAAGGAGGTATTCATCTGGGCTAAAATGGATCCCCAGTCTCCTCTCATTTGGAATAATCTGTGTTTTGGATATGTCTTGGGTTCCCAAAATGACTAGAAAACTTGGTTACAAGTTCTTTTTAGTACTCTGAGCACACCCCTCAGGCTCTCTTGAGTTGACAGCATTCAGGAGAGCATTGGTCTCTCCCTGCTGTACCGTATTGCTGGGTGATGTTCACGCATGCCAGCTAACTACATGTGTAGCCAGTGGGGAAATTCTTTGAATGCTTCGGTGGTTAAAATATTCTTTCAGGAACACTGCACCTTCTGTGATGGCAACAGGCATGGAAAGGTCTTCTCTTGTGTACAATGAGCCTCCACATTAGAAGCACAAAGTATTAAGAATTCATGGATGCTGCAGACCTTTCGTGCCCTTATGTTTCAAAGTATTTTCTAGTAGACACAGAATGGATAAAACCCTTTGATACAGCACGTCCATATGTTTCTTTAGTTAGAAATGCAATGTGGAGATGATAGGGAGAGGATGTGGCCTAACGACTAGGGCAGTCGATCTCAAATCTGGGAAACCGGGTTCAAGTCACGGCAATTATGCTGAACATCATGTGATTCTGTGCAAATCACTTAATCTGCCGTTCCTAACAAAAATGAACGTGTCCTTGCATAATGCAACTGGTGCTCATGTAAAGCACTCTGATGCCTTTGGGTCAAGTTTGGGAGTGTCCTCAATACTTCTAAACATATCTAGTTAGGTTGTATCAACATTTGACCTTTGTTCTGGGTTCAATGTGATTAAAACATTAACTTTTCAATAATATTCATCAAAATTGCTTGTTGGAGATCCCCCAACACCCTGAATAATTAGGTTACATTCCATCCAGTTTGCAATAAAATTGCCATCCTAAGGTGTTTGAAAACAATTCCTATAGACAGAACACTTTCTTCATCTTAACCCTTAATCTAATCTTGACATATCTGTGTGGACCTCCATACTATAAGATTCTCAGTGTATTATTGATTTTCTAAAATAGTAGTAGAGGACGGAGAATACAGTGAACTAAAACTGTGTTTTGATTACACAACATAGTATCATTTAATTTTTAGAAGATATACTATGGAACCGCGCTAGCCTCCTTTCACCTCAAGTCTGCTTTGATGTGCACTGTTCATTGGGGCCACATTCCCCAATATTGTTATCCTCACTCTGGGCCTGCCACAAAGTAGGAGAGACCAAAAAAGTGCCCTTGAACAAGTTAGTAGAAAATGATAATGAACAACATTTTTTTTAATCTACTGTCACTTCTCACAACAAGATAAAAGTCCGAAGTAAGTGTAGAATGAGTGGACCAAGGTTTTCGTGTTTAGAAGGTGACATTACAAGAAAGAGCCATTGAAATGTGAGGGTGGAGTGCCAACTGCCAGGGTCTAACACAGGTGCTATGTTCTTACATTAGCTGCCCTATACATCAATCAATCAAACAATCAGAACATTTGTAAAGTGCACTACTTACCCATGATGGTCTCAAGGCTCTGAGGGGGGATGCTGCTACTGCTCGAATAGCCAGGTCTTGAGGAGTCTTCTGAAGGTTAGCAGGTCCTGGGTCTGCCCTAGGAGGATGGGGAGGGTGCTCCAGGTCTTGATGGCGAGGTGGGAGAACAATCTGCTGCCTGAGGTTGCTCTTCGGATGCAGGGGACTGTGGCGAGGGTGAGGTTGGCGGAGCGGAGGCGGTTGGGGGTGTAGAAGCTCATTTATTTTCAAAGTTCTGCTTCTGCCGATTCATCAAATAATAATAATAATGCATAAATATAAAGTGATTTACTTATGATTCCCATTATTAGTTATCAAATGTAAATGTTCACATTAGCAGAAATCTTATGTTTAATAACAGATGAATATACAACAAATGGCAACAAAAATGCATTTTTATTGCACAAAACAGCGAATCTACACCAGCACGCACACTTGTAGTTAGTGAAAAGAATGATGTGAAATGATCCGATACCTACAATTCTTTGCATTTGCAGCTGACATACTGGATCCACAAGAAAGTATGTGTCATAATCTGAATATATTTGGTATATATAGCAAAACTGTTGGATTGTAAAGTAAATTAGCCAAAGTTTAGATTTACCCTTTTCAAGGACCTGCTTTAAGAATCCTCTTTAGATGTGTGAATTATTTTAATCCAAAAAGGTATTTAGAAATCTGGGATCAATATGCTTATGAATCTAAAACAAATCTTTGCAAATAATAATAAAAATATGATGATGTTAGATGGATAACAAGTCCGCTTCCAGTGCAGAGCATACAGAATGCAATTAAAAATTATTTTTTTCATCAGCTTTCATACCATCATGTGTATATTTCCATTCAGAAAGCACTTTAAATTAAAAACATCCAGAGCCATATGTACATCTATTTTGTTTTGAGAGTCTCTAATTGTGAATTTTTGAGACTCTCAATTAAAAACTCGCAAAATTAAATGTACTAATGTGTCTCAGACACATTTGCGATTCCCAATGTGGTCTCAATGGACCTGCCTCATCAATATTCATGAGGCAGGTCACAATTTGCAACCCATTGGGGATGGGCAGTAACACAGGAGAGCAGACCACTATGTCTGTGTTTGCTTTTAAGGAACACAAATGTTTTCTTTTTTGAAATGTAACCCATTTTCCTTAAGGAAAATTGGGGTGTGCTTAAAAAAACAATGAAACATTTCTTTTTCCTTTTATAAGAGTAGGCAGTGGTCAGTTGGACCACTGCCTGCTCTTAAAACATTTAGCTGGCAGTCACAAAGGAGAATGGGGTCCCCTGGGGTCACTTTCCCATTTGCGACTGGCTTACCATCTACTTGAAGTAGGGAGTAAACTGCGATTGTTTTGGGACTGCAATTTGGTCACAAAACAATCATACATCCCCCTGCGACTCACTATTAGGAAGGTACACCACCAAATAGCGACTCGCAAAGCCAATTTTGTGAGTTGGTCATAGGTTACTGACTCACAAAATAAAATTTGTCACAAACGGCCCGATGTAATTTGCTGCATCCAGTTTTTAAATACAACTCCATGTATGAAAGCAACTGTTTTTGGTAGATACATCGATCAGGTGTCCTGTAGTTTGAAAACTAATGTGTGACATTAGTAATGAATACTTATTTAAATAGTAAATTATAGGAATTATGTTGTGATATGTTCAATTTTGATAAAAGTGCATTTAAGGACACAAAGAACCGATGGTTCTAATAAAGCTATATTGACATTTATTTTGAAAATTTTCAGTTACCTAACATGGGTGCCCATCAGGATGGCAGGCGGACTTCTGTCAGCCCGCCACCCTAGCGATGCTGGGACCGGCCACCACTGGTACTGCGGTCCCGCACTGGCAATTAGGATGCCACCGTCACGGTGGCATCCTGCATATATTCCATTATGGCAGATGGTGCTGCAAGCAGAACCCGCCACAATGCAATATATGCATGTTGTACATTGTCATGCACAACATGACAGGCACCACGCGGTGCCTGCCACCTTGTGCAAGCCAATGTTGGGGGGTACCATGGGTAACCCCCAATTGCAGCCCCCCAACTCCCACACCCCTGAGAACTTTACATGCCTTTCCATGGCAGAGTCTCCATAATGGAAAGGCATTGAAAATGCAACATCAGAGTACAGATTGAATATGGGCCTTTTTGCACCCGGTAGGCAATTGGGATAATTAACCACCCATGGAAAAGCGGCAGGTGGTCTTTCAGTCCACCCCGGTACCCCCACCATGCTAATGGCGGGGGTAACAGGCCATCCGGCACGGTGTGTTGGCGAGCAGATCGCCACCGCCGGTCGGGTGGTGGCGATCCGCCTGCCATGCTAATGACCCCCATAATTATGTCCTTATACAATATACAATGTAAATTTATTTAGAACCTTAGCAAGAAACTTCAATGTTTTTGATTATGAAAAAATAAAAGCTATATTTCGATATAGACATGCTATTAAACAACAAATTTCCTAAGAACGATAACGAATGTAGTTGCCATTTAATCTTGTATACAGCTAAATCTCTTTTAATGCAAACTAATGCTGATATATTGGAACATTTAAACATTATTATTATTTTGGCATCACAATAAAAGGGGTAAGAGTAACACTCTAGCACACTGGACAACCTGATAAACACTCTCTCCATAGTGCAATCGAAGCTGACCAACAACCATTCAAAGCTCAACCCCCAACAAAACTAAAAAGTGTTTATCCATGCAACAGTTGATGTTGTTGCACCAAGGATATTGTGCTGCATAACTACATACTTATAAGGTCCCAAAAGCGAGACCTATGGCTATACCAATGCTTGTTGATTTTCTTGCTGCAATAAGTTAACAAGGGGGCACCAGATTTACACAGTAGAGGACATGCTAAATACAAGCTGTAATTTCACTATGTATTTAAGAAACAGGAGCAGCCCTTAACCCATGGGAACCTGGGAAATGGCAATTATTCATGAGCAGTGGTTCTCATTTGTATCATTCACGCACAATTTTATGTTCAGAAAAATCACTGAATGCAATTAATGCCTCACAACTCAATGAAACAAACAACCAACACACTCCTTATGTTACAAAGACAGTCTTTACATTATCCAACAATCGCTGTCACAACATAGAAGCAACAACGTCAGTGAAAGATGAAAAATTACAACCTAGACTAACCAAAAAGTAGTGACCGTAATGCAAAATGTTGTGTGTATACTAAACACCGTTTCATAGTAAACAATAACACATATGTGTACTGTAGTTGGTTATCCTATATTGTTGACAGCGTTTGGACCCTCAAGAGATGCCAGGGTCTCATGTTGAAATGACTGTTTCAGGGACATACGGGCCATGTTCCTGTTGTGTTAATATGGACTGGTCCGACAATGTGGTGACACGCATGGCAGTGTTCACTGGTGATGATTGGTACATGAATATTCGCACTCAGGGGTGCTAATGTGCAACACCTGGGTATTGAATAGGTTATTTCAACCAGATACTATGATGGATTGACTCCTTACGTTGTTCGTCATTTGCTTAGCATGATACATTTCTGCACATATTGGTACCCTTCTGCAGGTGTGGCCTCCACAAAGGAGTTGGGTTCCCAATGGCTTGAGTTTTCACCAGTCCATTTTCAGTCTCAGCCAAAATCAAAGATGCAGTGACTTGGCTTGGACACAAATCACAAAGGGTCTATACTTTCAACTGCAATTAGCCCACTTCATCATGACATTGAATGCATTGTTGAGGGGTGCGGGTTCCACCGCTTGAAGCAGGCAGCAAGGGGTCATTGGATTCAATAGAAGAATGACTTCACATAAATGTCCTAGAGCTTAGATCTGTTAGATTGCAATCCTGCAATGCTGTCTGACTAGACTCAACATTTGCAGTGTGTCTGTTTTGTTTTAAAATACTTGCTATCTGACTAATTTTCTGGGGTTATTTTATATCGTTTTTAAACTTTGTATAGTATTTTGTCCTTAATTTCAAACTCTTCTGAATTTTGCTGCCTGCATTGCACTTTATTTAACTTGCTCTTCTTGGCACATTCCTTTGGGGGACAATCGTGGAGCCTGTTAGAGCTCACGCTCCTCTCCACTGCCAATCATAATCTCTACCAAACTCACCAGCGAGGAGCTTCAACAGCTTAACCACCCAGGTAGGAACATCTTGTGCAGCATGTTTGAGGGGAACATCCTTTACAAAGCAACTTTTACCACGCAGTGCCTTTACGACGCAACTATTAAAACGCAAACCATTACAACGCATTGCACTGGGGGGCGCTCTAGGATAGGGAATAGATTTAATTTACTATCCAACACCTTCCCTAGTGTCCACGGGGACTGGAGTTGGAATAGTAAATGAAACTATTCACTATCCAGCACCCCAAGGCGCTATGCGTTGTAAAGGTTTGCAGTGTAATACTTGCGTTGTAAAAGCATGCGTGGTAAAAGCATGCTTTGTAATGTCATACATCCCATGTTTGATCTTAGCAGTGACTTGGAGTGCCATCACTGTGTAAACTGCCACATATCATGCAGTCCCAAACTGATTCCCTGACCTATAACACCTAATCCTAAACAAACTGACCCTGCCATGAACACTTCTGTCGCCAATGTACAAAGATCCGAAATTTTTTAGAGTAGTGTGCGAGTGAAAAGAGCTGCATTACGCCCCTCTTAACTCCTGCCATTGAAGGAGCCAACGTGGCCTCTGCTTCTTGTTCTGGGATGTGAAAAAAAAGGCGAGCCATGCAGAAAGAAATGTGCGTGCCACCTTTGTTAAACTGAAGGCGTGCTGAAAATAAACAAAAGAAGTGCTCGTCATTGCTCAAGCAGCAGCACCACTGCTGAAGTGGGAGTGCGGAGCTGGTGAAAATAAAACATGATTAATTGAAATACAAGGAAGCCTACTGTGAGGAAAAAATCTGTGGCCACCATTGTTTGTATTGCGCACATGTTAGGAGTGGTGTTCGGTGCTTTACAAAATCAGGCTCCACCTGTGAAGATAGGCAGCTGCTGTTTTGAAGCACTTGTGCTTGTTCTGACATCCGCCTTGCGGGAGCGAGCAGCAGCGGTGCGAGAGCCATATGTTTTCAATTAGCATGCATGATGCTGCTCGCTCCTGCAAGGTGGATGCCAGCACAAGCATGAGTGTGCTTGAAAAGGAGCAGACCGTTTTCAAAAGGTCATCTCCTATAGCAGTGCATGCCTGCTGCCTAGGCGAGACCTAAAAACCACCTTATCCCTATGAGGTCTACGTTCAACACAGAGGCTGTACTTCTCTCTGGGGAGAGACGCTATGATCACATCACTCTCACACTTAAGAAACTCAACTGGCTAACGATTGAAAGGAGAAATAAATTCAAAATGGCTTGAATAACCCATGAAGTTCTCTCCAGTGTAAAACCAAACTACCATGCACACAAACTGTCAAAATCTGTCCGAAAGAGGCATCTGTGAAGTTCAAAACTTTCCCTCCAACCTCCAACTAACCAGAGCATCACAACCTTTGAAAATAGCTGATCATTTATTCTTCCAAATTCTGAAAAAACCTACCATCTCTACCTCCGCAATATATTGACCATCTGTTCCACCTTCTATTGCATATTATTACCCTGTATGCCTACCATTTTTGTTGTGTATTCCTTGTAAATGATGTCTGTTCAAACTTTGTGAATTGCTCTGATACCCTCGTGTCAAGTTTGTGCCACAAAAAACTCAAAAAATAAATAAAATAAAATAAATTGCTGGGGAAGATCTTGCAGGAATATAAGACTGTCTTTGAATATATGGACAAGGGTTGCATAGGAATATTAATCTACAGAGAAACTATTTTATCAACATTGCTTGGAGAGTCTACTGTAAGAAATGTAGGATCAAATTGAATCACGTTTGGCTGAGTTGATGCATGGTGACCTATCAATTCTACAAGTATGTGCAAGGGCTGGAGGGTTTTCATAGGAAAAGTTGTAAGTTCTTGAAGAATGTATTATTTGATTCATCTTCCTTTCTAGAGTCACTATTGTATACAATATAAATAAAGCAATGTCTCAGAAGGATTCTAATCTAATCTAAGCATTGGAAATTTATAAATTGCAAATGAAATTTGAGACATTAAATTTGCCTCTTCCAATTTGTATGACTCTTCAGTTGCAAAACAGGATAACCATATATAAGACATACTAAGATAAACACCAGGTCCCCATATGCATTCGGACAAAGGAGACTGGGAACTTGGAAATTATGGCATACAGGACAGTGGAAAATATGCCTTTAATCATGAAACACTACATTTGCTAGACTAACATGAACGACCCCAGCCACTGGAATACCAGAGCAATCAGGCACACTTTTGGGTCAGTGGGGTCACACAAAGTACTTTAACCCCACCTGTACAGAGTTATCTTGCCTGGCAACAGTGGTTGTTGTGACTCCTTGTTTTCGATACAATTTGCACTCTACTTGTTT